>NW_010262854.1:0-3037 GCF_000690775.1 Eurypyga helias
ACCGTGCTTTCAGTCCTGGCCCCTCCACACCAGGCTCTTCCATGGGGGGGTTGGAGAGCCGCTCCCCAAAACTGGCCCACCCAGCCCTCACTTGCTCCCATGCCCAGCGTGAGCATCACGAACATGTGCTGCTCCAATTTGCAGTTTTGGTGCCTAAAATAAGGCCAGAGGAGGGGAGCGAACGATGGGGACCGCGAGCCTTCCGTGGGGCTCGTGCTGGCGAGTTCGCTGCCCGCTGTAGTGCAGTGGTGTGGTGAGATTTTGACGTGAAGCTGCCGCACGTTTACCATCAAACTTGAATCCTTCCTTAAGGTATTTAATTTTAAACGTGGCACGGGGTTCTCCTCATGTCGGCGTTACCTTCTGGCTGCCGGTGCTTTGTGTTTGGGGCTGATTTATTGGCCTCTGGAAAACGTGATTTGGCGATGCAGATAACGCTGCCCGCGCGCCCACACCCTCCTACCGCCATAACTCATTTGTTAAGGTGCTTTAGAAGAATCCCTTGGATGGGATGGGGTGATGCTTGGGGGCATGGGTTTGGGTTTCAGTCCCAATGGTGGTGCGGGGGTCCCCGGGGTGATGAGTGGTTCTGCTGGGAGTGGGGCTTTGATGCTGTGCTCTTGGGAGTTTCCCCTTTCCTCCCCAAATCTGGCTGGGGGCTGTCTGCGTCTGCCTGTGTCACTTTACATGCACGGGAGACGTTTACCCCACATCGCAGGAGCCACTGCGGATCCCACCCTGCTTTGGCATCCTGGTGCCTGCCGATGATACCCCAGGTACGGGGCTGAGCCTTGTGTAGGAGCCTGAACGATGCCAGGCTGCGAGCTGTCAGGGTAATAAAGCAGAAACCCTGCGTATGCCCAGTGTGAAGATGGCTGAAAGGTGATGGGGTAACCTGGGACGTATTCTGGCCCGCAGGCACAGCTTGGCGAGAGACATGTGCGCAGTGGTTTGAAAAACTGAACTCGTTTTCCCCCCAACTTTTAGTTTTCTTTATCCCTTGCAAACTTCCTAAGCACTGTTAATGTTAACCGTCATCTTCCTGTGCTAAACCCTGCAAAAACCCCAAAGCTGTTCCGTCTGTTGGATCTCTTTATCTTCAGGAAACATGAAATCACACGTGCCCGTTTGGGACGGGATTATACCAAGAAACAAAGCCGGGAGAAGCACCTTGCCTGGAGACACGTATGATTTATCTGGAAACACTCTCTGCAGCCTCTTGCTAAACCCTGGGAAGAACAAAATAGAGACAAGTTATTAAGATGGCAGACGTTAAAAGGAAGCCAAATCAGGCAGAAAAGTGCTGCTTTTTGGGCAGAGTGATCTGTGCTGGAGCTGTGTGTGGGTTTTAACCTCCTCACTGGGAGCCCCGGTTGGTGGCTTTGCCTTTGTCTGCCACTCCCGGCTCTGCGTGTCCCTGGCCACTGCCTGGATGGGCTGCAGGAGCAGCATGAGCCTGGGTAAATCAGCTTTTGCCCGGTCCGGGCACCGTTACTGGGAACCCGGGCTCACCGTGCAGGGTCACACAGTCCAGAGGAGCTGCCCGGTGCGTGCAGTGGAGGTGGTGACACTCGGGGTGCTTGTCACACCCCGTCAGAAGGACCAAAACAAGGGATGTGGAGCACCCAAGCAGCTGGGGCTGGCTCAGCAAGACCCTTGTGGGTCGGTTTGTACCACCGTGGGTCAAGCTGGGTCCGTGCTGCTGGCACCACCTCACCGTGCTCCCTGGGACCAAAGCGGCTGCTTTGCAGTCCCTGTGGACAGGTGCGATGGAGGTGGTGATGTTCTTGCTGCTGTTTGTTATACTCTCTCGCAGCATCCGCAGGTTCGCTCTCTGGCCCAGCCCAGACTGCAGGACAGGGCAGGTTTTTAACTTAACCCTCCAGAGTTTGTCTCCAGCGATTTCCAAGTGGAAAGGTGAGGTTTGACACTGCACAGCGATGCCCTTTGCAGCATTCGGTGTCGAGGACACAAAAAGCTAAACTGCTTTCAGAAGGAAATACCATAGTAAAACAGATGAGAGCCCGTTTTGGTGCATTTCTTGGATGCAGCCACTACAGCGCGGGGCAGGAGCAGCGCTTGGGCAGCTCAGACTTCCCTCAGAAGACGGGCTGTGGTGCACAGGACGGGCTTAACACTGTGCCAACGGCTGCAGCCGGAGCCCTCTGCCTCGTGTGGGTGTGATCTGCTTAAAACTCCTTTCAGTGTCAAACCGAAAAGCGCCCATGGCTGCGTGAACCTGGTTGTGCTCACGGCGACTGGGGAAGGAGCAGGCGGCGGGTGCGATGTCTGGGTTGGAAAGATGAGATGGTGCTTTTTGAAGTCTGGGCTTTGTGGGACGGCGGCGGTCACTGCTTAGAGCCGACGGTTTTGAAGATGTTGAGCCTGGAGGCTGGGAAAGCCAATTGCTCGCCTTGCCAGCGGCTGACTTTGATGCTAGTGCTGCTGCTTGCTTTGCTTCCCAGGGGCTTTCGCTTCCCAGGAGTGTTTCTGGGGCTGGTTTAGGCTGGGAGATGGCTCAGGGCAAGGATGGACCACGCCATGTGTCTGGCAGCATTCACCGTGCCGTGGCCCTGCTTGCTCCTCTCCGATTCCCGGCTGTGTGTTGGCGGAGCCGGGTGTGCGGGGAGGGGGCCGTCGCCGCAATAAAACTCCCTTTTGTCTCGGCCCCATTCCTGCGGCCCCTCAGCTGAATGCGGCGCTGGGGAGGATTTAAATGACATGGTAATTTCATGCTGTCCCACCGGCGGCTTTGCCCAGGCGCAGGCAGCTGTTGGGCAGCGGGTCGTGGTCCCCAGCTGTTACAATAAATAATAGAAACAAAGCTTATTCCAGTGCTAATTACCCCAAACGGACTGTCCCCTTGGCGGGGCTGCCCTCGACACCGTCTCTGGGTGCCCGGCAAAGGGGCGATGGTGGTGGAAGGGATGATGGTGATGGCGATGGTCCCGCCGCCGGCGCGTCCCCGGGGCACAGCTTTTGTGTGCGAAAGTCTGTGATTCCTCCCGGGTGTCTGAATTTATAATGGCAGGGGGGG
>NW_010262854.1:3068-9069 GCF_000690775.1 Eurypyga helias
GTGCTGTCTGATAATGGCAGGCGCATTTCATCCCGCTCCCTGGCCGCATTGTGCTGCAGGAACAACACTGGCCCTCCAGCCCCCGGCCCCGCGCCCGCATTTACATGACAAAGTGGGAGCCTCTGCAGCTTCGCCATGGAGAGTCGAGGTATGCAGAAGCCCCCCTGTTTCCGGGCGGTTTGGGTCGCTTTCTAACGAGGCTCCTTCTACTGAAGGGGAACCAGCACGTTTCAGTGCTGGTCCCTTCGTTGCTGCTCTGAGCTGCGGGCACAAGGTGCCTGGAGATGCCACGTTGCACTGCCCCGGGATTCCCTGGCACAGCATCCTCCGAGCCAGGTGGCTTTTGGGAGGATTTGCATATCGTGCGGGGACCCTGAGCACTCCAGGGCAGGGATGTGGCATGGGAAGGAGGGAGCCCAGCCTGTATGCTCACCAAAGGGCTTTGGGGTCTCCCACCTGGGCTGAAGCAGCCAAGGCCAAGCAAGAGCCCATCTCGCATGCTGGGGGTGCCAGATGCCGCAGCTCCCATTGGGTGCTGAGTGTCATCCCTGGTCCCCCTCCCTGTGCCAGCTGCCCCATGTCACCGTCCTTACAAACAGCCCTATCCTCCGTAGGCACTGGGAGATAATGGCTTTTTAAAAATCCATGGATCTCTGAGTAATTTAGAAAGGAAGAGTAATTACCACTCCTGCCTTTGCCGGGTGAGCTCCAGGCAGGCGGTGTGACCCCTGCGGTGAGCCTGGGGCTGGGCTGCTGGGGCGGCTGCTCCAGCTCGATGCATTCGTGGACCGAGTGTCTGCAGTTGCCAGAATAAAACTCTTGAGTCAGCCGGATGGTGAACTTTCCCATCCTCGACACTGGTCTTGTGTCCTTCCCTGGTCCTCGCAGAGCATCCCCCTCCAGCCAGGCTGCCCATCGCTCTTATCTTGAGTTTGCAATATCTCATGGCTAACATTGGCCAGATGACTTTTGTGTTGCTGGAGGCTGACTCCTTCGTCTGTGATTCATGATCCTAATTGTGAGGCTTTACATTCATAAAGCATCTGGTGAGATGAAACCCAGCAAGAGGGTTTGTACTGCAGAGCATTATTTTTGGGCTGGCCGGGGTTCCGGAGCATGTGTGGGATGGTTTGGTTGTCCCGGTGAGGCTCCTGCCGGCCCCAAACCTGCTTCGGCTTCTCTCCAGCACCAGTGGCACCAGGCAGCTGCTGAGCTGTGGCTGCTGCCCTGCGTCCCCTGCGGGCACATGGGAATGCTGCCCTGCTCACACATGGCTGCCGGGATCATCTCAGCGGTGAGAATGTCCAGGAGAGGAGAAACTGTGGTGCTGGCCTTGATGTGGTTGCAGGGAAGGCAGCGGGGAGCTGCTGTCCTTCCTCTGGCAGATCTTGCAAGCGGGCTGCGTGGTTTCTCACTCGAAAGGCAGACCAGGGACCGGAGGCTCCCGCAGCGCTGGCAAATACCTCTTGGATTGCGACCCATGATTTAAAAATGCATCAGCTTGTAGCCAGGGAGCTAGCGATGGCCAAGAAATGGTTGTCATGCGGAGACATGAATTACACTGTGCATAGCTCATCTGAAAATCAGTTACTTAAAACAAGCTGCCCCTGGAGCTCAGCCCTTTGTCTTGGGGCTGCTGGTGGCTGCCCTGCCCCAGAGCAGCAGCGAGTGCCTGCGTGGCACCGAGCCCCACATCCACCTCAGAGATCCCTGTCTCGCTTGTCCGACTGCTCCGAGTCCCATGCTGCCTTGTCCCAGGAGGCACTGGGGCTGGGTTAGCCATAGGCTTGGGGCTCCTGTCAGATTTTGGAGCTCTGGGCTCCTGCTGCAGGGCAGAAGCAAGAGCAGACGATGGCTTTGCAGAAGTCCCTGTGGTGTCCTGCAGTGCGGTGACCTTCCCTTGGTAGGAAAGGTCTCGCAGAGCTGGGGTGCAAAACTGAACAGCAAATCTGAAGTTTGCTCCTCTTCTGTTTCTCTGCTTCTGGTATTTTTAGCCTGGAAATGAAATTTAGATGTTAGAAGAAGATGGATGGGAGCAAGGGGTGCTAAGAACACCATGTGTTCAGGAGCCTGAATTGGAGCTGGGACGCTGTTTGGGGGCTGACTTGGACAGTTGGCCACCCAGATGGAGCGCTCCGAATATTGACACGCTGCGCTCCCCGCACCCGGCCCAGCTGGCCCAGACCTCGTCGGGGGTTGAGAGGCAGACAGAAGATGCAGACTGGGGTAGAGGGAACAGGGCAGGAGGGCTGATCTCTCCTTGGAGAGCAGTGATGTCCAGTGCCTCTTTGGCGCTGTTTTAAGGTACCTTTGAGTGCAAGGGTGCTGTCAGGCTAGAAGCACAGCAGAAGCTAGAAGCTCAGCAGGTCCCCATCCCTCCAACTCCAGAACTTCATTGCTACGTCTGTATAATGGGCTTTGTGGAAAAACTGGAACTGCCCTCTGCGGGTTTGGAGCCCATGCTGCTTGAAGCGGGGGTTTGGGATTGGTTTCTTTCTCTGCCTTCTGTAATTCAGAGGAGGTTTTAATTGATTTTTAATTTTCTTTGGTTTTATCAGCACTTTCCCTGGAGTTAACCTTCCTCATCATCGTGACTTTGGGATGTTTTTGCTGAACAGCAGTTGAGAATACGTTGGGGGTTAAGGATAAAAGCAAAGTTCAGGTGCTGGGACTTGAGTTATCCCATAACCTGGAGTTCAAAACACGAGCATTAATAACCAGTATAAAACCAAAGCGAGCTGTTATCCTGTACAATCTGGCAGTTAAATAATCGCATAGTGCAGATGCAATAACAAGTTTCCTGTTTCTTGTGGCATCCTCCCTCCGGCAGCAAGGCAGAATTTGCTGGAGGACAGAGGGGAAAATATGCGTGTCGGCAGGTCCCCGCTGTGGAGTCTTGGGGGCTTACAGCCCCTTGGACTTGCCCAGACCTGCAGCTCCCTGCCAGTGGAGTTGGTGCCGCTCTCCCGTTGGAGGCAGCGGATACCATAGCCTGTGCCATGGGAGTTGCCCGTTCCTCTCGCTTCACCTCTGGCAGAAGTCCTGGGTGCCTCGGCGGGGCTATATTTCTCTCCTTAGAGCAGACGCTGTCCCTTTCCTCCTCCCACCGGGCAGAACCTCCTCACTGTGCTGACGCTGGCTTATAAATCAGTGAGCAGGGGCTGGTCTGGCTGCAAGACAAAGGCTGCGGGGGTGTCTTGGCTGACCTCCCCTATGGCAGGACCACCCAACCTCTGGCACGGGGGCAGAGGGGGCCCGCAAGCCCCTTCCCTGCTAAAACTGACCCTGGCTGTTCCATGGGCTGCTGAGTGACATGTCTGGAGGAGGACGCGTGGGGCAGGGGTAGAGTGCATCCCCCAGCCACGACTGGCAGGAGGAACTGGGTGAGACTGCTCTGTTCATGGCATAGCCCCTTGGCAGCATTAGATGGGCGCTTCTCCTCCGGGGTTTGCAGCCGTGTCCCGTTTCTCCTCACCCTGCAACCCAGCATGTCCCGCACCGCCTCCTCCCTGGCACCGAGGAGCTGCCAGACCCGGGCTATTTTTGGAGCTGCCCTTACAACAAAGCGTTCTGCGTGCCAGCCCGGCATGGGTCGGCTTTGATGTCACCGTCGCTGCGTGCAGCGGGGCTGGTGATGCTGACTGACCAGTGCAGAGCACCCGAGCAAACGCCGTCCCGTGGCATGGGATGCTGGGGCTGCCCAGAGAGACGCTGCCAGAGGGATTCCCCCGGCAGGAGCTGGGGAAGCGGTGGGCAATAAAAACACACCACAGCCTGGGAGTGCTGGCCTTGGCCGGAGCGTATCTTCACTAAATCAGTGTGCCAGTGTCTCCCACAGGCGAAGGTTGCTGCTGCAGCCCCCTGGTGAGCTCTCGGCACAGATACGAGGCTCTACTTGCATTTTAAACCCAGGGCTGGAGAGTTTCTTGCTCCTGTTCTGGTTGTTTGCATATTGTGACATTGCTTGTGCAAAACAGAAGTTGAAGTGCAGCTTTGCAGCCGCACAGCGGGCTCTGTCAAAGCTCTTTTAATGTGAACATTGGGTACAACGTGTCCTTTGGTGTCAAGAGAACTGAACGTGGCCTTCCGTCCCCACATCTGGTCAGGGAATTGAGTTACAGGTATCGCAGTGTATGCCAGGTTGTGGGTGTGCCCGTGCTCCGGACGGGTGCTGGGAGTCCCTTGTCCTTCCAGTCTGTGCAGCCACTACGTGTGGCCCCAGGTGAGTTACTTTCCCTAAGGCAAAGCAGAGATGATTTATCTGCCAGTGGATGGTTTGACATCTGCCATTTGACGACTCCACTGCTGCCAGCGCTTGGCGGATGGTGCCCAGGGAAACTTCTTCCACCTCCCACGATGCTGGTGTGAATCCTGCCACCTCTGCCAGGAGTGTGAGTAGGAGACCTCCCAGTTCAGGATGCAGTGATGGAGAGCGTTGTGACTCTGTGTTGTCAGTCTGTCTGTCCGGGCACGGGGTTTCTTCCAGCCCTCCTGACCCATGTTCTCTCCCCGCAGCTGCAGGCGCATACCTGCCACCCTTGCAGCAGGTATTTCAAGCGCCGCGTCGGCCCGGGATAGGAACCGTTGGGAAGCCCATCAAGCTCTTGGCCAACTACTTTGAAGTGGACATTCCCAAGATTGATGTGTATCATTATGAAGTGGATATCAAACCTGACAAATGTCCACGCAGAGTCAACAGGTAAGGCAAGTATTAGAGGTTTTGGCACTCGTTCTGCACGTCCAGTTTCCTTGTGCTCCATAAGTGCCTGGTTCTGGTGGAAGCTGTCAGGGTGACATATGGCAGGGGTCACGGTGCTGCCCAGCACCTGTGGGCAGAAAGACCCCACCAGCCATGTTTGTGCAGCAGCGCTGGTTCCTGCCCCTGACAGCCTTGGAGGTCCTGAACCTCGGCACAGCCCCCTGCTTCTTCAAAGCAGCTGTGCTATTTTGGCACCAATCCCGCATTTAAAAATAGCAAACCCCGGACCTCGGGCTATCGTGTGCTCTTCTTTGTTTTTCTTTTTGACATCCTACTCGCTGCCCATCCCCTCCTGCCCTGGCAGCCTGGGGAGCTCTGCGGCCCAAAGTTCCAGCAAGCAGAGGCTGCAGGTGCTCACGGCGGCTGCGGGCAGTGAGTTGCTCCTGCTTGCCCTCCTGGCACACGCAGGAGGTTTGCAGCCAGCTCCGGCGGGTGCGTGTTCCTGCGTGCCACGTAAACTTGTTCTGCTGAAGCCGGTGTACTGACCCGCGGGGCAAGGCGCATGGCTGCTTCTCTGGGGGCCCTCCTGCCCAAGGGGCACCCCGATCTGCTCTCTGGTGTCCTGCGGTTCCACAGTGCCCTGGGTAGGAAGGCTCGGGAGCGGGCAGGTCACAGAATGTGTCAGGCTGTAAAGAAACCAGCAAAATGAACTTCTCCCTTCTCTCCCCCTGCTCCTCTTCCTTGCCCTGCTCACCCGCGTAGGGAAGTCGTGGAGTACATGGTACAGCACTTCAAACCGCAGATCTTCGGCGACCGAAAACCAGTCTATGATGGGAAGAAGAACATCTACACTGTCACGGCCTTGCCCATTGGAAACGAGCGGGTAAGAGGAGGTGGCAAGCCCCACACAGGCAGCGTGACCTGGGAACGCCCCGCTAAAACTGACCCCCTGCCCTTCTGCTCGTGGGGATGCTGTGATCGCTTCCCCTTCCCTTCTGCACCCAGGTTGACTTTGAGGTGACGATCCCAGGGGAAGGCAAGGACAGGATATTTAAGGTCTCCATCAAATGGATGGCCATTGTGAGCTGGCGCATGCTGCACGAGGCCCTGGTCAGCGGGCAGATCCCTGTTCCCCTGGAGTCTGTCCAGGCACTGGATGTTGCCATGAGGCATCTGGCTTCCATGAGGTACCTGTGCCAAGGGGTGGGTGGGCACTGGGGGTGGCAGGGGCCCTGCTGCAAGCACTGAGCATGCAGGAGGCGGGACTGGCTGCGCTCCGCCGGCGGGTGTGGGTGGGGGGGG
>NW_010262854.1:9145-20213 GCF_000690775.1 Eurypyga helias
GTCGTGCAGCCATAGGGGCTGGGGTGCGTCCTGGTTGCTGCCAGAGGGGCAGGTGTGTGCTGTTTGACTCTGTTTCCCCTGTTTGCAGGTACACTCCCGTGGGCCGCTCCTTCTTCTCCCCCCCTGAAGGTTACTACCACCCCCTGGGAGGTGGCAGGGAGGTCTGGTTCGGGTTCCACCAGTCGGTCAGGCCTGCCATGTGGAAGATGATGCTCAACATTGACGGTGATGTATTTTTCACGCTGGGGAACTGCCGCGGTGGGGCTGGGTTTGTCTGAGGAGGCTGGGTCTGGCCAGCTCTTGGGCCAGGCCTGTCTGCTGGGAGAGGGCAGAGACGCATCGTGGTATCTGTCCCGCAGTGTCGGCCACCGCCTTCTACAAAGCCCAGCCTGTAATCGAATTCATGTGTGAGGTGCTGGACATCCGGAACATCGATGAGCAGCCGAAGCCCCTCACGGACTCGCAGAGAGTGCGTTTCACCAAGGAGATCAAAGGTAGAGCCCCCGGGGTGTGCTGGGGACCAGTCCTCAGCTGGGTGCAGCCCCAAACACCAGCTGTGGCTTGTCTGCTGCCCAGCCCCTGCGGCGAGGTGAGGGGACACGGGGGTGCGCGTTTAAAATGTCTCCTGGGGTGCTGTTGCCTCCCTCCTGCGCTTCACAAGGCATCTGCAAGCGCGTCCGCTCTGCAAATGGTTAATTATTTAAGAATTAAGGCAGGTGTTGGCGGTGTCCCGGGGAAGTTGGGTGAAGGGGAATTTCTCCCGCCTTTTCCAGTGACTCTGCTGTGTTTCCCTGTCTTGCATCAGGTCTGAAAGTCGAGGTTACCCACTGCGGGCAGATGAAGAGGAAATACCGCGTGTGTAACGTTACCAGGCGGCCGGCCAGCCACCAGACGTAAGGCGGGTGGGAAGATGCCCTTGGAAAAATCCAAGCTGTTCTCCCTTTTAGCAGCTGCTGGTGTCGTTGGAGAGAGCTGGACGAGGAAACTCCAGCCTGTGATGGCCAAGGGGGATACGTTTGGAGCTCTGCAGCAGTTCTGGGCACAGCAGCTCCTTGTCGTGTGCGGTGAAGGTGGCGGGATGCAGGGAAAGGGGGAGTGCAGAGGATGCTGTGTCTGGCAGGCAGCACGCTGCAGCGGGTGGGAGTGAACATGCCAACATGCCAGGAATTGTCCTACTTTTTACCTCCAAGTTTGGTTTTCTCGTTTCTTAAAATAGACACTACCAGAGCAAAAGCTTTGTCAGGGGATAAAGCAATTCCCTGCCTTGAAATTATTTGCATGTGTCTGGGAGCAGACTGGGCTGGGCCTCCCTCTGAGTCGGGTGGCTGCAGCACTGGCGAGGGGAGTGGCAGAGTACCCTCAGCACCAAGCTGTCGGGTGCCACAGTCCACGGGCATTTCCAGGGCTTGCCAATGGGAATTGCCCCTGGAGAGGCTTGGGAGCAGGATGGGATTCGAGGCAGAGGCTGCAGGGACAGTGCTGGGGCAGGAGGGCTGGCTGCTTGCTGAGTGGAGCTGGAGGTGTGTGTGTGAGGATGTTTTGCAGGCTGTCCACCCCCCACATTTCTGCAGTGTTTCTGGAAATTTTGCCAACAGTAAAAAGTAAGGGGGGGGGTGGGGAAAAAGGCAGCAACAAGAATTTTTGGCTCACACTGTACAAACCCAAGGGCTGGCAGAAAATCTCTCTTCTTGCCTGATACCAAACCAGCAGTCCCTGCTCAGTCCAGCACTGTCAGGCTTCAGAGCCCTCTCCAAAGGGGGGGCACCTCCCTCAGCATGGCCATGTTTCCTCGGTGCACAACCCCATCTCCGGGTGTATCCCACTGATGTTCATACGCCCACTTCCCCTGTGCTCCACCACTGTCAGGTCCCAGCCCTGGGGCTTGGCCAGTGCAGGAGGAAAGTGACCACCAGGAAGTTTGATTTTCCCCCCCCTCGCCATGGTTTTGAAGGGAGATACAGCCCTCCGCTGTGGTGCTCTGCCTGCCCCGCAGCCACTGCCCCATACCAGGGTACCAGGAGAGGCTGGTTAGCCATTGCCTGGAGCTCTGCTCGGCTCCCTGGGAGGGCACCAAGCTCAGAACTCCTCCTGAGGGCCAGTGTGCTGTGTTTATGTACCTGACAGTGGCATGCGTGGCATGTCCTGCAACAAACGTTGGCCCCGCTTAGCTGGATTAGTGAGGGAGAGCTTTATTTAGGGACCTCAGTCCCACACCAGGGTCAGTATTCCTGACTCAGTTTCTGAAAATACCACTGTTGTGTTTTTTATTTTCTTTTATGGTAGCTTGGAGTGGGAGCCTGCCAGTTCCCTCTTCCCAGCCAAAGTCGTGCTTGAGGTCTGGAAGTGTGTGTTTTGAGTAGGTGCATCCTTCATGTCCTGCCTCTGCCAGGTTTCCCCTGCAGCTGGAGAGCGGTCAGACAGTGGAGTGCACAGTGGCTCAGTACTTCAAGCAGAAATACAACCTGCAGCTGAAATACCCCCACCTGCCCTGTCTCCAGGTTGGCCAGGAGCAGAAGCACACGTACCTGCCCTTGGAGGTGAGTGGCTCTGCACTGCCGGGCACCCCGGCTCTTGGGCACTGCGCAGAGCAAAGGCAAGTGGCCTTTGCTGGCAGATGTGTTGCAATATTCTGCACATAATGTGTTGTGGGCACTATTTGCTTCATGTTGACCTGGCAAAAGCTACTTCTAGTAAGTGAGGGAGGAGACCAGACTGTAAAAATGCCATTTTTTAGGCTCAGCACCTCCTGTTTGGGGTTGGCTGCAGGGCCTGAGTGCCATACCTGCAGGGCAGCTCAGCTGTGGTCCCCTGGTTCTGTCCTGTCCCTAACATGCAGCTGCTGTCTCTCCCCTCCTGTGTAGGTGTGCAACATCGTGGCAGGCCAGCGGTGCATCAAGAAGCTCACAGACAATCAAACGTCAACCATGATAAAAGCAACAGCCAGGTCTGCCCCTGACAGGCAGGAGGAAATTAGTCGCCTGGTACGTGGCATGAGTCCCTGGGAGGAGGGCTGTGGTTCTGATGGCAGGTTAGAGTATGTGTGACCAACCTTGGTGCAGAAGATGCCGGATGGGTGGCTTGGTTTCATCCCCCTTTTCCCACTGAATCCCGGGTCAGAGGTGGCTGTGTGTGTGTAGTGGAGCCCAGCTCAAAGTGACCGTGGAAACTTGTGTGCAGCAAAGTCAGGTCCTCACGCTGATGGAACCTGACCCAAAGGGAGCTGCAACTAAAAACAGGAAAACAAATTAGAGTGATAACCCTGGCTCTGGGTGTACAGGGGGGCTGTGCCTGGTGGGGCTGTGATACAGGAACACTGACAAGCTGGGCGAATCAGGGGAATGGTAAACCTGACTCTGCCAACAGCCGGGCAGGAGCTGGTCAGTGGTGCTGTTGTTACCCAAATGGATGTCTCTGCGCTTTCAAAGCTGGGCATGTTTGATAATCCTTCTCAGACTCCTGATAAGTCTCTTGCCAGTCTGACTGAACCTTCCTGTTGAAGCCTGAAATCTCAGGAGCAAGCTCTAGAGAACATGACTTTAGGTGCCCGTGTTTCCTGGCCCACTGAAGCTGCAGGGGTGCAGCAGTTGGTCTCGCTCCCTCCCATGGCCCTTTCTTCCCTCTGCAGATGAAGAACGCCAGCTACAACCTGGATCCGTACATTCAGGAGTTTGGTATCAAGGTGAAAGATGACATGACGGAGGTGACGGGGAGGGTCCTACCAGCACCCATCCTGCAGTACGGAGGCAGGGTAAGCAGGGCTGCACGGCCCGGGTGTTGGGCTGCGTTGTGCAGAGATGCTTTCACGCTAGAAAATGCTGTTTCTGAAGAAAACTTGTGCTACCTTCAGGTTTGTAGGTTAGAGCTGGATTTTTTTATCAGAATGCCTTGGGTTTGGGTTTTTTGGAGTTTTTTTGCAATATAACTGTTCTGAAAGTGTAGTCAAGAGTCATTTGGTGGCAAAAAAAGTGAGCCGAAGGGGAGAGGGATGCTCAGGTGAATTTTCCATCACCTTTGTGGAGCTGAGACTCTGCATTGCCCATCGCCAAGCACCGTGGCAGACCCACACCTCCGGCGAGGACATACGGCTTTGTGATGGGAAGCACAACCGCGGCACGTGCGGGCGCTCCCTGGGGCCGCCGGCGTGGGGCGGGTCCTGCTCCCTGCCTGGTGGGACGCGGCAGCGCTCTGACCGTCTGTTTGCCTTGCAGAACCGGGCCATTGCAACTCCCAACCAAGGCGTGTGGGACATGCGAGGGAAGCAGTTCTACAACGGCATTGAGATCAAAGTCTGGGCGATTGCTTGCTTTGCCCCGCAGAAACAGTGTCGAGAGGAGGTGCTCAAGTAAGGAAAGGGGCAGCCTGTGTGGGTGGGATGCCTCGGGGGAGCTGTGGCTCATGGTGCGGCCTCCCTGCTGCTCCTAGCCTGGGTCCTTCATCCTTCACGCTGGAATTGCTCATGGTATGGATTTGATCCAGGTTCAGACTGCGAGTTCAGTGTTGTTTGTGTTAGTTTATCAGAGTGAATGACTGTTTCTCCTGGCTGCAAACAGTCCCTGAGCCACGGCAGAGCCTGCCAGGTTGGAGTGGGCACATCGGCCCTCCAGCACCTGTGAGCTGACAGGCTCTCCTGGACCTGCTCTTTGCATCAGGTGGTACAGTATCATGATCTGCTGCTGCCAGCCTTAGAGCTGTATCAAACTCTTCTCAGCCAAATCTCCTCAGAGAGATGGGGTTGTGGGGGATATTTAACTAAAAGTTTCCCCAATACCCTTTCTGAAAAAGTAGGATTTATGGAGAAAGTATCTTAGCTTGCCATGGGTTATTACAGACAAGTCTTGAGCTTTCTGAAAAGCTTTTGTAGCTTAGAGATTCTCTGCTTTGGTAGCAAAGTGGCACGGAGTGGGCAGAGTTTATTGGATTTAGGGAAATGGTCACCTTGGGTTTGGATTCTGCCAGGGGCTTGGGTTTCTCCTGACTGAGTGGTTCATTGAGGCGAGCATTTTCTGTTTCTCTTCTGGGCGTTTGGCGCAGTTAATGTTTGGGATGGTTTGGAGCAGCTCAAAGTCTCTATGTCTGCAATAACTGGGCAGAGGTGGGAGTGACACTGCACTCCTCTTGTGACCCCTCTGGGGCAGAGCTGGGAGCCCCATGCTCTCTCTGGCTCTCCCTGCATCAAATTTATCCTTGGCAATCCCAAAATCCCAAGTGTGGCTGAGCACTTTGTCCAGCTGTTGAGTGAAGGCTTGCATCACCTTTGCAAACCATCTGGAAATCAAACAGGTCTGCTACCCCATTCTCCAGCAACGGAGAATGGCTCACAGCTCCGTTGCTCTTCGGGAAGAGTCTGTCCCTGGGAAGGAGGGTACCAAGGGGATGGTTCAGCTCTAACACGTGTTGGTGTTGCTTTCCTGAGCTGTACGCTTGCTGGATGCTGTAAAACCACAGACGTGGTGATGCGATGTCCCTGTCTCCGTCCTGGGCCGCAGTGCTCCAGCCACGGGTCCCTTCTTGCTCTGTGGCCAGGGTGCATGGAGGGGCTCCGGGCTGAATGCTTCTCCTCCCGGGCACAGGAACTTCACGGACCAGCTGCGCAAGATCTCAAAGGACGCAGGGATGCCGATCCAAGGCCAGCCCTGTTTCTGCAAATATGCCCAGGGTGCAGACAGCGTGGAGCCCATGTTTCGACACCTCAAGAACACCTATTCGGGGCTTCAGCTCATCATTGTCATCCTGCCAGGGAAAACACCCGTGTACGGTGCGTCTGGGATGGGGGCAAACGGGGAGAGCACAGGGGCTTTGCTCTCGTTCGACAGGGCTGTCTCTGCTCCTCCTTCAGTGATTCCTCTCCTTGTTTTGGAGGATGCTGCTGGAAGCAGGATGTTGCTGGTTGCTTGTCTGTTCACCTGCTTCCTCTGCTCACAGCTGAGGTGAAGCGTGTTGGGGACACCCTCCTGGGAATGGCCACGCAGTGCGTCCAGGTCAAGAACGTGGTGAAAACCTCCCCGCAGACCCTTTCCAACCTCTGCCTCAAGATCAACGTCAAGCTTGGCGGGATCAACAACATCCTTGTGCCTCACCAGCGGTTCGTACAACTCCTGCCTCTTGCATTTTGGTGGCTTGTTTCCCAAGTCCCTTGTGGTGCTGCCTCCTGGCTTTATCTGGGGAAAAGGGGTGGCTGCACAAAAACAGCTGTTAGAAATGGGTGTTTGCAGCTTGTCGCGCCTTGTGATGAGCTTTTGATGTGACTAGACCAGAGCCTGGAGGTCAGGAGATGTCCTCTGTGTGATCTGCTCGCCTCCATCGGGCTGTGCGTCACCCTGAGGTGACCCCAAAAGGCTGACCGCTGCTTTCCCTTCCCTCCCACCAGCTCTGCCGTCTTTCAGCAGCCGGTGATCTTCCTCGGGGCAGATGTCACTCACCCACCAGCAGGAGATGGGAAGAAACCCTCCATAACGGCTGTAAGTTCCCCGTCCAGGGCCAGGCTTGGGGCAGGGACGCAGGCGCTAGAATACGGACACGCGAGTCCCAAAGGGGCTGTGTCACGACTGTCCCCGCGGTGACACTTCTCAGGGTGGCCCCATGCCCTTATGGGTGTTTAGATCCCACTCCCAGGGAGGTGGGTCCCTGATTCCCTCCTGCCTCTACGCAGAGGAGCTGCAGTTTTGGGGAGCTGCTGGGAGAGCTGGCAGCTGCTGGCAGATGGGGCTCATGGTGTGCTGGACCCCACGAGTGCTGCCAGAGGGGGTCTGCTGTGCGCGCTGGAGTCACCCCGGTCCTGCAGTGCAGCCCTCGGAGAGACCTTCCCCAGGCTGGAGAACTGAGGTGCCAGGGCTGCTGCCGTGCTTTTTGGGGAGGAGGATTTCCCTTCGCCCCAGGGGAATACCAAGCATCCACCGAGTGAAGCACCACGCATGTGCCGGCGAGGCTGGGTGGCAGCTCGCGTCCTTCGCGGGGTCTGAGGCGTCTCCTTGTGCTTGTTGCAGTGGAGGAGAGTGTCAGGTTCTCAAGGCCTCTGTTTCAATTAAGCGTGTCAGGATTTTCCTATTAAGTTCTTAACTTTGCAGGACTCATAGCTCAGGTTTTCCTTGGCATGTAAATGCGTCTTTGGAGGAGTGTTTTTTTCTTAATTAGGAGGGGTTGGGAAATGCTTTTGGCTGTTGGCTGTAGGTGTGGGTGGGATAGAACAGTCAGTTTCCTGGCGGCAACGCTTCCACTCTGAAAACATTTTCTGTGGGTTTTTGTACAGGACCACTGTGGGGTGGTTGTTTGGGTTTTTTCCTTAATTTTTATAAAAACTTTTTTGAAGCTGCAGGAAAAGAGAACGGCTGAGCCTGCAGATGGCCTTGATCTTGCCCTTGCTCTGTAGTTAATTAGACAATAGAAGGGGGTGGCTGAGGCCAAAGGAAACATTTTCTGTTCAGCACATCACTCTGCTGGTGCAGCCCACAGCTCTGTTTGTGAAGCAAAAGTGAAACCCGCACAGAGGGTGGTGACAGAGGCTCCACGCCGCTGAGGATGTGGGGTCTGCGGTGCTTTCCCTGCGCTCAGGGGGGACGTGGGCCGGGCATTTTTCAACCAGTGTGGGCCAGCACCTGCTGTGACGCCTGTGACTCACGCTGCACCCCCAACCCTGCGTCATGGCCGAGCCTGGCTGCTCTCGCCCTCTTTGCCCTGACGTCTTTGAGGTCTCCCCCGACCCCGGAGCCCCCAGCTGCTATGGGAACTCCCCGCTTGGTTACTGCCGTGCGGTGACAACCTTGCCATGTCCTCAGGAGGCGGCAGCACTGGCGGGGCAAACCGCAGCCGTGTCTGGGGCAGCTCTGCTGCAGGAGGGCAGGGATGCCATGGCAGCAAATGCTCTTGGCAAACGTTTTTTTGCCCACCTTTTGGGCAGCCTGGGGCGATCAGGGCATTTGTGCTGCAGTCGGAGGGGTCAGGAGCTCACGGGTGTTGCTGTGATACAGACCTCGACAGCGGCACTGCCGCTGCAGGGAGGGTTCTGTACCCAGGGTGTCATCGTCCTGGCAAAACAGCTGAGCAGGGTTTGGGGACACGGTCCTTTGGGGAAGCCAGGAACCTCTGAGCGAGGGATGGGGGAGAAGGGCTTACACAGGTGGAAAGCACAGCCTGGCTGCCCCCTCGCCCCTCTGCTGTTGAGCAGGAGGAGTGAAGCAGGGGCAGTGCAGAAACAGTCCCCACAGCCACATCACTCAGTGGCACCAGCCCACTCGGTGGCACCAGCTGAGTTGTCTTACTGGAAATTCCCAGTAACATGACAAAGGGCACAGCATTGTGAAACCAGGATGTGGCCACAACCAGGGATGTCCTTTTTGGGTGCCAGTTGCCTGCACAGTATTTTCTGTCCCATCTCCCAGTTTGTGAGCTGGGATGCTCTGCTCACTGCCAGCTGGGAGTGTTGGAAGCAGGCAGAGGCCAGGAATGTCCCATGTCCCCTCTGTCTTTCCCATCATAATGCATGGGCCCGTCTCTGTTGCTGCAGGTCGTGGGCAGCATGGACGCCCACCCCAGCCGGTACTGTGCCACGGTACGCGTGCAGCGTCCTCGCCAGGAAATCATCGAGGACTTGTCCTACATGGTGAGGGAGCTCCTCATCCAGTTCTATAAATCCACCCGCTTCAAACCCACCAGGATCATCTTCTACCGTGACGGCGTTCCCGAGGGGCAGCTCCCACAGGTGAGGACCCCCCAGATAGCAGGGCCACACCAGCTCCTGTGGGGTTCCCTAAGGGTGCCCGGGGATGGCTGGGTGCTGGTGTGTCCCCTCACTGTGCGTGTGCTTGTCTCTCCAGATCCTTCACTATGAGCTCCTAGCAATCCGAGATGCCTGTATCAAACTGGAAAAAGATTACCAGCCCGGCATCACCTACATCGTCGTCCAGAAAAGGCATCACACTCGTCTCTTCTGCGCAGACAAGAACGAGAGGGTGAGCGCCACGGGGTGCTGAGGCCGACAGCAGCGCATCTCTGGCCTTTGGGAAGAGCCAGCCCTGACTTGGCTGAGGGGAAAGCTCACTGCTGGCAGGCACAGAGCTCACTCTTCAATGAAACGTGCTGCTCGGTTGAGTCCTGCATCCATGCGGATTAGGCTGTTTCTAGAAACCCAGACAGCTGTTTGCTGTTACTGTGAGTTACTGGGTACTGATGATCCTGGTGACTCTTGAAATAGCCTCTGTCAGCTTGAAAACATCTGTTGTTTTGGTGATGGCTGTAGCCACTGACGTGACAGGATGAATAACCCCTCGCTTGCTCACAGCTTGTTCGTGTGTGCTGTGCAATAACACTGATGGCTGTAGCTCTTCCTAGGTTTGATCTAAATTTGGTGGTTAGATCTAATCTACCCAGACTCTGGCTTTACCTGAGCCAAGAATTAATCTTGGGAGCTGAGGGCAGTTTGTGATCAGGGTGCAGAAGCCCCAGCACCTGATGGCAGAGACACCTGTATCACTCTCTGCAGAGTTTTGCTCACGTAATCCTCATTTCTGCAGCAGGATGGGCCAGTGCTCAGCCCTCACCCTGCCTGCTTCCCCCCTGATGCTGTTTGCTCTGTCTCCATGTCACGCTCGGTGTTGGTGTTTGCAGAAAAAGGCCAGCAAACCTGTTGGGGCAGGGAACAGAGCAGGATGAGCTGCTTCTGTCCCCTCTGACAGGCACGTGGGGAGCAGTTTTGCACGGTGTTCTCCAGCTAAGATGGGGACCATGTGCTGCGGTGCAGGGCAGGCGTGTTACAGATGGTGCTCTGGGCAGCTGGAAGTAACCAAACACTGCAGTGCTTGGATCTCTTTCTATTCCTTATAGATTGGAAAGAGCGGGAACATCCCAGCAGGAACAACAGTGGATACAAATATCACCCACCCCTTTGAGTTCGACTTCTACCTGTGCAGTCACGCAGGCATTCAGGTACGGCGCCGTGGAGCCGGCTGTTGCGACGCTGCTGGTTTTCCTGGGCTCCCGTTGCAGACTGCGCTCGCGGGCATCGGTGCAGACAGCTCCGTCCCAGCTGCCGTTGCCGTGGTTTGGCGAGCAGGTGCCGGGATGACACTGCTGCAGCATGATGTGGCACATGCTTGGGGTCTTTCCTGGAGCCAAGAATCTCTCCTCTGAGATTTTCCTCCTTTGGAGTGGCCAGTTCAGCAGCTTGTCAGCTGGTGTCTCTGTGCTGGGCTCGCTGGGGCGCCGTGTTGTCAGCAGGGACCTGTTGTCTGGCCGTGGGTGGGAGAGCTGGGGCCAGGCATCCCCAGAGCCGGCAGCTTGCTTTGCAGCTTCCTTTCTTCAGGCAGCCAAGATTAATCAGGAACCTTACTGAAAAAATGGCACTCAGTTCATCCACAGCTGCTTCCGCAAGGAGTTTTTTTGGCTTCCTCTCCTCCCTGCAGGAACAGTGGGGATCTGGACCGGTTTGGAAGCTGGGTGTGACACAGGGTGCTGTGGGCTGTGTGGTGGTGGGAGCCGGGCTCGGGGCAGCTGCATTACTGGCTCACATCTCGGCACTAAGGGCTTTCCTGCCCTGCACTGCTTGGCCACGTGTGGGGTTCTCAAATCGAGGGGTGCACAGGCATCTCCCTCCCAGGCTGTCTGCCGGGTCATTTGCATCAGGGAGGGGCTGATGAAGATGTGAAGCAGCTGCCTGTGGCTGCTGGGGTCAGCACCTCTCACACTATCCCCTCTCCTTCCCAGGGCACGAGCCGGCCATCCCATTACTACGTACTCTGGGATGACAACCGGTTCACCGCGGATGAGCTGCAGATCCTCACGTACCAGCTGTGCCATACCTACGTGCGCTGCACCCGCTCCGTCTCCATCCCAGCCCCAGCATACTACGCCCGGCTGGTGGCATTCCGAGCCCGGTACCATCTTGTGGACAAGGAGCACGACAGGTGAGGGGGCTCTGCCCACAGCCCAGGGAGGGGCAGGAGGCAGGAGCCCCAGGTGCTTTCCTGCCCTGCACTGCTTGCCCACGTGTGGGGTTCTCAAATCGGGGGGTGCACAGGCATCTCCCGCCCAGGCTGTCTGCCGGGTCATTTGGATCAGGGAGGGGCTGATGAAGATG
>NW_010262854.1:20502-27268 GCF_000690775.1 Eurypyga helias
CCAGGGGGGGGCGGGAGGCGGGAGCCCCAGCCTCGGTGTTTTGGAAGCGCTTGTGTCAGAGTAGCGCTGCAGCAGGGCCTTTCTGGGGGGAGACCCTACGTAGTTGCATCCTCTTAGGTCCCAGCCTGGGGGAAACTGAAGGGAAAGGAGGGTTAAATCCCACCTTGAGCTCGTCCCGGGCCTGGAGGAGCATCCCTGTGGTGGTGGAGTGCCACCAGCCCCCTCAGGGTGCTGGAATCTGCAGTGCAAAGCACTTATGCTGCAGTGAGATGCCCCCGTGTGCTACCAGTGCTCGCAGATCCTGATCTCCAAGGGGGTGTCTCGGTCTTCCCGAGGGGAAATACGAAATAATTAAGGGTGATTTCCTTGATTTTCAGCGGCGAGGGCAGCCATATATCTGGACAGAGCAACGGCAGAGACCCCCAGGCCTTGGCGAAGGCTGTGCAGGTTCACCAGGACACTTTACGTACCATGTACTTTGCTTGAAAGCCTAACTTTTGTTACCTCACTCAAGAAAGCTTTCAGATTTGTAGGAGCCATACAAAAAAGGAAGCATTGGGACACCTTGGGTTTTTTTCCAATGAGAAATCACTGCAGGGCAGGCAGCGTCGATTCGAGGCAGGAGACCAGCACCACGGGACAGAAAGATCCAACACCTTTGTAGGATTGGAAGAGACCGATGATTATCTTTTAAATTTTTTTCTGGCTTTGCAAAATTTTGACCTGACCAAACACGTGAAGGCATTCAAGGAAGGGATAAAACTCCCAGGAGGCAGAAGCAGGTTTTCATTTTAAGATGCAATACTATAGACTCCTGACTGTGAACTGGCGGATTTGGTCCTCCGTTGCCAACCAGGCGCTGGTAGGTATTTTTTGTGGGGGTTTGGGGGGAGGGGATTTTTAGAGCCTTAAAACAGAAGACTAGATTTATAAAACTAATATTTTAGAATATGAGATGCTTTAATGGGTTAAGGGGAAAAAACAACTAGTTTATAGGAGAATTCTAACACTAACAGTTCCCCACCCCCAAATAAGTCCCCCCCATATAATGTAAGGCACCCTAGCACTTAGCTCAGAACTGAAAACTGTCTTCCTTGTGTTACAAGCTAGTTAGCTGCTGCCGTTTGAAGCAACAGTCACAGACTTTTCCATGGGTGAGTGCCTTACTACGATGCTGCAGAACTTCAATGTTTTTAATCTTGTAAGGAAAACAGTAACCTTGTCTTGATGGTGGTCCATATTTCCATCGGAAGGAGTTAATTTCTATGGTCCTGAGTTGCAGTTTGTGTTAGATCACGACCTCACGGTGGTTAAACTCCATTGAAAGATGTGCACTTTCATACAGGACACGTTTAATGGCTGCTGACCCATTTTTTTTGTTTCCAATGTACTACTTGTTATTTAAAACTGTTTCTGACAAATGGGGGCATCTTCATCCCATGAGGACAGAAATCGCTATCGATTTGTTGGGGTTTTTTTTGATTTATTTTTTTCTTTCCTTTCCTGAATTTTTACGATGGACACCGGGATTTTTTTACTACACATTATTTTTATATGATACCGAGTCTGTTGCCAAAATACACAAGTCATTAACATTCTCAGAGTTTACATCCCCGCACTTCCTGAGGCTGTGTGCTCACACCAGAGATTTCTAATGTTTCCTGTCCGATGCGTGTTACCGCCCGCAGCCCGTGCAGCGCTGGGTGCTCCTCAGCGCCTCTCTCCCGTGTGCGTTGGGCACGCGTCTGCCCGGGTCGGCCGCATGCTGAAGTACCGCGTACCCCAGCTCCAGCACCTCCGAACTGTCACGCTCTCTGCTGCTAGGTTTTGCTGCTCTCCGTGTCACGGTATCGTTGATCTCGTGCACAGGGGTTTTCATTCTGAAAGCACACCAGATTCGTTCCTTAGTGACGTCGTGGGGGGAAACTCCTACTGACCTGTTTGTAAGGAAAACGGGCCTTTTTCCCAACGGTAACGTAGTGACTGCTTTTCAGACCCGTTTTGCTGCGCAGAGTGACGGTTATGCACAGCGAGGCAGTAGTAGCAACTCATTACCAGTATCACGTGGGCAGATGATCCGTTTTTCATACGAAAGCGTGCGCGGCGCTTCCTTCGAGAGGGAAAACGGCGTGGTGCGCGCGCTCCTCCCAAGCTCTGTTACCATTTTGCTGCCAAGGCAGGCCCTCCGCAAGCGCTGCCCCTTGCCAGTACGTGTGGATAGAAGCACACCTTTTGGGTCGTACCTTGACGTTTCGACTTGCCTTCGTGAAAACCGCGTTGGTCGTGTTGGCCCATTGATCTATCCTAACACCGGGAATTCGCTCTACCCCCGCTTTCTTTTTGGGCAACGTGTTTGTGAGAACTGAAGACATCAATATGCTATGCAAACTTAAGTGCTGAGCCCACCGATGTCACGTTTTGTGAAGATCCTACGTTTAGCACAGTCCTGTTTTTTTCCTCAAGACTACGGTGTTCGGTTCATACTCTCCTTTGCACCTTGTGTCAACCTCCACTGCTGTATATCTGCAAGGTGACGGGGAGGAGACCAGGAGCTACTCATGGTCGATAGGGTAGAGAACTCCTAGGAAGGCTTTCAGAGAGTAGGGAATGCGTCAGCACTAAACGAGAAGCCTACATTCCTGTACACAAGTGCCTGCATAGTGACACAAATTCAGCACCTCTCCATCTCATCCTCAGAACTCTGGCTTGTGTTCCTTGAAAGCAGAACGATCTCGGAGGGGCTGCGCCCGCTCACCTCGCGTTAGAAAGCCCCTCGTTAGGAATAAAATCCGGGTGAAGGTCAAGGTTCTCTCTGCGAATCGGTTTGCTCACCAGCATTACAACGGAAAGCACCTGGCTGCTCTTGCGCAGCGAGGGGCAAAGGTGTTTTGGTTTCTAGTTCTTCTTTTAGTGTTTTAGTTGGGTCTAGAATTCTGAAATGTCTTTTAGTAGCTGTGGCATAGCACGTGCCATTTTTAACCATTTGAAAAAGAGATAGCGTGGGCATTTACAGAAACAGCTTGTTGCTCTGTAACAATTTTTTTTAACCTTGAGACTTGAAATGTAAAATGGACCTTTAAGATTTGCACTCATTTGTAAGGTGGCTGTTCATAGACAACTATGAATGAAGACTTGCTGATGTAGCACCTACTTTTAACAGCAATTTTAACTACACAAAAGCTTCACAGCTTCTGAAACTCTCAGCTGTTGACTTGCAGATCGTGTTCTGCCCTTTTTTTCACCCTCTGCGTTGGGTTTTCATGGTTTTGAATCAATAAAAAAGCCAAACTCGGTAGCTGCTGTGCCCTTTAAACCCTGTTTCCGTTCTGAAGACGTTTAGAAGGGGTTTGAGTCACCGGCATGTTTTCTATAACGGACTATGCACTGTACCTTCGACGCGGCTCCCGCCTTCAGCGTTTCTACCCTTGTCCGAGATGCGAACGAGTAACTGCATGTTGAGGTGCTGTGCGTTCCGCTACCCCTCGCGGATAGATAACCCAGATACGCATCGGGATTCGTAGTTAGCCACAAACGCCCCCTCCCCAGCCCTCCCGATGGGCTCCCGAGTCTCTGCCTTCTCTGCGCGCACGTGGTCCCTCTGCGACTGGAACCAGCGCCAGGTGCATGCGGTTCTGTGGGAAGAGGAGTAACTCCCACTCACGGGTCGGTTGTTGAATGCTGTTGGTTTCCCTTACCACGGAACGGAAGGGCGAGGGGGCAGAGCAGCCCTCTCCCCGGAGCTTCCAGGGGAGGTGGGGGCGTTGCGGTGTTGGCAAGCGTACGGCCTGACGTCGTAGTGTCAAAAAGCTCAGCGTTGCCTCGCGGAAGGCTTTCTTCTTGGAAAATGAGTGTGGAATAGAAGACTTT
This sequence comes from Eurypyga helias, assembly GCF_000690775.1. Taxonomy (NCBI): domain Eukaryota; kingdom Metazoa; phylum Chordata; class Aves; order Eurypygiformes; family Eurypygidae; genus Eurypyga; species Eurypyga helias. Next base: position 24,370 of record NW_010262854.1, read on the forward strand.
GGGGAAGGGAAGCCAGACAGCAGGACAGCAATAAACCAGTGGAATTCATATCTCGCCTGAGTGATTTGCACTTCAATAGTTGTGAAAGAAAATTTACGGGACTCCAGTGCTTTTGTGTTCAGTTTCTAGCCCCTTTCGTACCTCCTTTCTACGAGCAAGTGTTGAACTGTGCGTAGGGTGTTTACAAGACACTCTTGGGTTTTTTTTTTCTTGTGGGTTTCTTTTTTTTTTTTTTTTTGGCTTTAGCTTGAACTCTGTATGGTCCATTTGTTAAATAGACGTGAACAGTTGATGTACAGTACTTACTAAACAAGCAGCAGCACAGAACTTATTTTATTAAGAAAATATGGCTTATATTTTAAAGGTTGAATATCAATTTTCTTTTTTTCTTTTGTATGCGTGGAGTTAAGACTGGTAAAGAGTAACAAAATCCTTGGATTAGGCCAAAAGAAAATACTGTAAGATCATAACCACCTCTTTATTAAAGAAAGCGGTATGATTAAAGAGCTCCAGAACATTGTATTTATATTTGATTTGATTGCCTTTGTGGATTTTATTTTGTTTTGTTTTGCCTTGGTCCTGATTTCTGCTTGCAACTTTGACTTTGCAGTCCCAAGTGTCTGTTACCCTGTAACTGTTGGCAGAAGACCTAAATAAAAGCAATGTGAACACGCTGGAGTGACGCTCCTGAGTCAGATTGCGCGGGGACGGCGCGGTCCCGGCCGTTCCCTCGAGAAGGGCTTGGGGACTACCCGTGGAACGCCGAGTGTCGTCGGGTTGCGTCAGATGCTGCGGAGGATCCAGAAGCACTCGCTTTCCAGGTTGCTATTTAATGAAACACTTAAGGAAACCAATACAGGCTTAAACCTTCTTGGAATATGCCGGCCAATTCCCCTTTTTCTTACAAGGCCATCCATCGGAGAGCTGCCTTCAGTTGAGCTCCGTGGGTTATTTCAACCAAACGTCCAAACACGCTGCTTCTCCAGCTCCATCCTGTGCGGCTGTGAACGGCCGCTGGCTGCAGGCTGCTTCAAGGACAGATGTCAGGCTCCTTTGGGATTGGGGTTAAACTTGATCCTCTGGGTTTCTGTACTGCGTCACGTTTTAAGTTTCCCAGCTTTGTAATTCCTTGCAAACATCCCAGTCCCTCTCCGGTGGCAACAGCCTGTGGTTGTGTCTGAGGGTCCAACACTGGAGGCTGTTTGTCATCTTCAAATCCTTTGGATCTGCTTGTGTGCGTGTTGAGGTACCTATAGAGGGTGAATGATGTAGCAGCTGAGCTGTAACTGGGTTTTGAATAATGCCAAGCAGTTTTAAGGAAACGCTTGCTCGTGGCGCGCACGTGCTCGCAAGCTGGTTTGCTTGAGCATGCAGAATGTGTTGTGCTGACCTGAGGGTCTGTACGGGCCCTGTACGCATCTTCCTGCCGGTTTTAAGGTTATATCACCTTTTTTTATAATGAGCCCTGCCATAGAACAGGAATATCACAGTCCAAGGGGGCTGTTTGTGAGGGAGGTGGAACAGAAATTTGTGCCTTGTGCAGCTGGGTCTGAAGTTCTGGAAAGCAGGTCGGACGCCTTGGTTTCAAATGTTAGCCTGGCATTTGAGCCCTGGCCCGTGGTTCCGATTACAGGGTCCTAAGCTGCAGAAACGGAAGCGCTTGCACGCCCTACGTGGGGTTTTCGGAGGTGCCTTCCTCCACCCTATCTGTGTGATCTCGCTGATCACATTTCCCCTTCCCTCTCAGGATTTCAGTTAAGGAAATATTCTAGTCGTCCACTTTTAATTTGCAGGAGTTTAGAATCCTTACTGTGAGGCTTGCCTATTAACTAAATTTACCCTTTTTAAGACTAATACAGCTGGAAGCCTCCAGGATGGTGGTTCTTAATAATGATTCTGAAATCTGGACTATGAATCTCGAACTCCTGCTGGCCCAAAGTTCCAGTTCTTCAGCACCCTGACTGTTTGGCTGGGGTGGGGTGGTGCCCCTCTCACCACCAGCAAAGGCGCCATCGAGTGTTGCTTCCCCACGTGCACACAATTGCTTTGCTCCTTTCTGCTTGTTTGGTGACAAGTTGTGCACCAAACTATGACAAAGTTAAAAACACTGCCAAAAACTGAGAAGGGGGTAGAGATACGCCCTACATTTATGCTGGTCTAGTGAATCAAGTCTTTATTTTTCTCGTATTGGGAAGAATTTGGAAGAATTGGGAAAACAAACACAAGCCTGATGTCAGTCCTTTGGTTGTTATGGGAATGTCGAAGGGTAACGGGCATTTACCAGGGTTTTAGTCCACTGAGGGTACATTTGTCAGGTGTCTTTACACCTCCCTCCTCCCTCGTCAAGTCGTGCGGGAGGAAGGCTCCACATACTCGCACGGACACCCTCACCATCTGCAACAGCGCCGTGTTTCAGCCTTGCCCAGTCGCCTTGCCCGCCAGTTCTCCCCACGTCCTCGCAGCGCTGCTTCACAGGTCCCCTCCCATCACCCTAGCCGGGCGGCCAGACACGATTCGCCTACCGCTGCGTTTGAGGAGAAAGTCAGCCTGTTCATCCCGCATCCCGCGAGCGTGGGGAACGGGCCGTCAGCCGTCGGAGCTCGTTGCTGTGCCCGGTAAACGGGGAAATACTCGCTGAGCGCTACGTTCTTTAGCGTGACTCGGCCGAGGCGTGGGTTTTCTTTGGGTAGGTTGAGCGATGGTTAAAAAAAATAGCAACGTAACCCGTGCGGAACTGGGCTGGAGTCCTGAGGGCGCCAAGAGAAGGCGCCCGGCAGTTACAGGCCGTAGTGGCAGAATGAAACGCTCCTCTCAGGCCATGGGGGAAAGACCAAGCCTCCTCAGCTTGATCCTCGACTCCTGAGGGCACCCGCGCTCTGGCGAGGAGGGCGCCTGCGGG
>NW_010262855.1:0-27874 GCF_000690775.1 Eurypyga helias
ACTCGTCCCCCAGCCTGTAGCATTGTACCTCATACAGTGGCCTTGGCCCATGGATCCAGCCTGTCCAGATCCCTCTGCAGACCCGTCCTGCCCTCAGGCAGATCAACACTCCCGCCCAACCTGGTGTCATCTGCAAACTGACTGAGGGTGCACTCGATCCCCACATCCAGGTCATTGATAGATATTAAAGAGGACTGGCCCCAGCACTGAGCCCTGGGGAACACCACTTGTGACTTGTGTTATCCCTTTCCCCCTTCAAATCTAGTTTAAAGCTCTTTCAGTGACCCTGGTAACTCCTGTGCAAAGACCCTTTTGCCCCATTGAGGCAGGTGTACCCCATCTGTTGCCAGCAGGCCTGGTGTCGTGTAAACAGACCCAGAATTCTGCTGGTGGCACCAGGCTTGGAGTCAGGTATTGATCTGCTGACCCTTCCTGTGTCTTCCCTGCAACTGGAAACCTAGAGGAGAAGCAAAAGCTTTCACAAGCTCTCCTGTGTCTTGAATAAAAGTTGAATTTGTGACTTTCCATGAAATTATTTCCAATATTTTTCTGGCAATACCATTTGTATTTAAAGCTCTGACTATGAGTAATTACTGAGGTCTGCTATTTTTATTGTGTTTGGTTTGGATCATTACATTTGTTAAGCTTTGTTCTCACTCTCTGTTTCATTTCTGTTCAATACAGTATTTACCTTATGCCCTGTCCCAAAGCATGCCGTGTGCATTCTGAGTGCCCTGGTGCTTTGTCCCAGCACAGGCTGCCCATCCACGATCAGTGATGCTTTTTGTGGTGTACAAAACACCCATCGCTTTCATGGGGTGGCTCTGAATCACCCTTAAATGTGGGGGTACAAAAAGCGTATCTCGCCTCAACTGCATTGAAATTAGATTAAGAGTCACAGGATTAGCTCTTCTGCATTTTCGTAGAATCATAGAATCATAGAATGGTTTGGGTTGGAAGGGACCTTAAAGATCAACCAGTTCCAACCCCCCTGCCATGGGCAGGGACACCTTCCACTAGAGCAGGTTGCTCCAAGCCTCATCCAGCCTGGCCTTGGACACTTCCAGGGATGGGGCATCCACAGCTTCTCTGGGCAACCTGTCCCAGTGCTTCATCACCCTCTCTGGGAAGAATTTCTTCCTGATATCTAATCTAAACCTCCCTGTTTTCAATTTGTACCCATTACCCCTTGTCCTGTCACTACAGGCCCTTGTAAAAAGTCCTCTCCCAGCACCCTTGTAGGCCCCCTTCAGATACTGGAACGCTTCAGTGCGCTTACTGGGTTTGGGCCTGTGGGGATGTGAGCATCCAAAAAGATTTCTGCCCGTGCGTTGGCTGCAGAGCGAGGCCGGGCACTGCGGTTGGGCAGCACTGGCCGTTACCATCCCAGCGAGCTGCTGGAGGAGCTGCCTCCTCGGGGCTCTGCTCCGCTTCTGCCGTCCCTTCCCTGCACCCAGCTCTGCCCGTCTCCTGCCCAGGGAGGTCACCCCCAGCCTGCCTTCAGCTCTAGCCCCAAATCCCATATTCCTCACGCTGGAACCAGCTGGGGACTGTTTGGCAGCATTTTTACAAGTTTTAAAGCCTCCTGCCCTGTGATGCAGGAGCTGACCTTGTGTCTCCGATTCAGCCTTACCTCCAGGCTCTCTGTATGGTCTCATGTTTCTGAACAGTTTTCTTGTATCAGCTCTTCTTTCAGCTGCTCGCCGTGTTTTCCTCCCCACTTCTTTCACATTCTCTAGCACTCCCTTATTGTAACCTTATTCTCTGTCCTTCAAAGCCTTCGTTCTGTGTCCAGCTTTCTACCCTGATCTCCTTCCTCATCCCAAAGTGTCATGTCCAGCTCCCTGCTTGATGGGCCTCGATGTTCACTGAATGCGATCTGACATCAGCTTGTCTGGGAAATACTGCACTTCAATTCTCAAGAGAAAAAAATATCATCGGGAGGTCAACACTTTGAGTGAGACTCTGCCTGTAGGTAATGGGGGACCTTGAAAATCTCAAGCGAAGCAGGAGTTTGTGCATTTGATGCTTTGCTTGGGAGATCATGGAAAATAAATGTAAAATAGATACATTTTTTGTTCGTAACAAGTATAAATAGTGAAAGTGAAAAAAACCACACTCTTGTTTAATTGCAACACTGAGCTTTCAGGCATGTTTAGAGCTGGAAAATACTCTTCATCGGATGAAGAGATCAGAATTTAACTTGCCAGTTGATTTTTCACCTTCATTAAGAACACAGAGAAGTCAAATTCTCTGTGGTCTCCGCTGCCCTTGACTTAAGCAGGAGTTGCACAGGCTCCGTATCACCTGGTACCCTATGTCTGAGGACACTATGGTAAGGCTTTTCCTGTTACTAAAACCATGTGGACCTTTTCTTTCTAGGCCCTCCATCTGCTCCCCAGAACCTGATTTCCAACGTCAACGAGACATCGGTGAATTTGGAGTGGACCTCTCCCCAGAACAAAGGTGGTCGGGAAGACATCTCCTACAACGTGGTGTGCAAGAGGTGCGGTGCCGGCGAGCCCAGCCGCTGCCGGTCCTGCGGCAGTGGTGTGCACTTCAGCCCCCAGCAGAACGGCCTCACGACCACCAAAGTCTCCATCACTGACCTCCTGGCACACACCAACTACACCTTCGAAGTCTGGGCGGTGAACGGAGTGTCCAGGCAGAATCCCAGCCAGGACCAAGCTGTGTCGGTCACTGTGACAACGAACCAGGCGGGTAAGAACCTAAACATAAATCCTCTTCCTCTCCCTTCTGCCTGTTTTTAAGGAAAGCTGTGATTTGCATTACATTTAACATCAGCAAATGAATGCGAGCAGGACTGAGGTGCTGAACTGGGTCAAACCCTTATTTTCTGGTTATTTATATGGATAGTTTAGATGCTTTAGAGCTAGAAAAACGGGAGGGTTTGTGGAGTGTGGCTGGGAGCAGAGCTGCACTGCAGCACGCTGGCAGGACACTGGGAGGCATTCTGCAGCGGCAGAACGGCACAGCTGGCTGGGGTGATGCGAGGGGACAGAGCTGGGGGGACAGAGCTGGGGCACCCTGCACATGGAGAGGAGTACGTCCTCTCCTCGGCGTTTTGAGAGGGCAGAATTCCCCCGCGGAGAGCACAGCAGTGTGCTGCTGCCTCCTTCCACAAAGGGCTGCGGGAGATTGAGAGAGAGGAATGAGTTGTTGCTCCCTCCCCTGCCTGCTTTCTCTCCCCTCCCTGCAAAGTCAATTAGATTCTGTCCCATTGATAAATAAATACCTCCTTAACCTGCTGCTAACAGCGTTTCAATTGATCAGAGCTGGCATTACTTCAGAAATCCTATATGAGCTTTCATCTTCATGCTGGCTGATTTTTGCGTTTCACTCGTGGGAGAGAGAGTGAAATACCATTTCTGTTTATACCTGATTATTTCGGATACCCTAGGCAGTTCTACTTTTTCCAGTCCCCTGTGCTTGACCTAGTAAAGGCTGTGCAGCAGATTGCCGTTTAGTTTTGATGATCATTGCTACGATTTTTTTCTTTAATTACATGAACACATGTCTTGTTTGCAGCTAGCTAGGCTTTCAGGCACAGGGCTCCGGGTGAGTTTTTAATTTAACGCACAGAATACATACATTTGAATATGCTACTCTTCTCTATGCAAATTAGATACCCAGACTGTCAGACTGGCTATGAGACCGTCAAACCTGTTATCTAATCGCTCGCAGCACTGATCGCCTGGAATCCCACAGATGTTGCGGGCGTTCAGCACCTCCGAGCGTAGCTTCCAGGGTCATTGTTTGTCGTTAGGCTTAGGGCGGATGGGACGATATTTATGTCGTATATTTTGGTAGTACTGGACTATATAAATATTATGAATTCTGCTTCCTAGTAGATGGGTGTGAAAAATAGGTATGAATCGTCTGAATCTGCGAGTTTTAGCTGTGGTCCAGAACACTTCGGTACGAACAGTCAGAGATGCATTGACAGTCAGTTTTGCAGTGACAGTTACAAGCACAATTGTCAAGTCCACACTGAAGCTCCTTTGAAAATCTGGTCCGGTGTTTTTTTGTTCTTCACACATAAAGTTGACAGCATCCCTTTTAAATTATGATTCAAAAATTCAAACTATCACTTTGCCTAGTGAAAAGAAGCCTAATGGAGAACAGGGGCTATTAGAGAGTCTTGGGAGAAAGCTGCGGGAGAATGCTGTCATACGCTATACGAAGAGAGAAGGTTGAGAACAGCAGCAGGGACAGTGTTTCTGTGCTATGAATGCATAGCAAAGAGAGTATTTCTGACTGATTTTGGCATGTGTAAGGATTAGTGGATGCATATATGCATGAATAAGTGAGTGGGATCCATCTACCGTGTGAAAATTCTACCATCTTAAGCTTTAATATGCAAACCGAAATCTGATTGAATATGCAAATAAGAATTGATTTTGTTTATTATCCATGAGTAGCAGTTCTTCACATCAGGAAATTTGTATTTTTGCCAACATTTCCAATTATGAAACATGCCCAGTCTATCAAATGCTTCAGAGGGCCGGAGAAAACCGTACTGGTACAAATCAAAATTAACTCCAAGGTGCCGGTATTGTTCTTCATATGACTTTGTGTATCTGCGGCAGAGAATATCTAAATAGAAATGTGTGGCCTAAACCTACAGATCTCAGCTGAGATAAATAGTCCCTTACATATGCAAATAATCCCATTGATTTCAGTGAAACTGCTTGCTTGAGTAAAGGTCTGTAAAGTTGGACCCTTGGGTTTTACAAGTGCTGATCTATTTAATCATTGTAAATGTGTGTCTGGGGTGCATTAAAATTATTGTGCCACTCATTTTCTTCCACTATATTTCATTATAAAGGAATCATGTCATGACAGAGCACTGCCACAGGCTTGGTTTTGATCTTGCACCTTTCTTACACCACTGTAAAGCTACCTTGGGTTCTTTGCAGCAATCTCTGAATTCCCTGTTTTGCTAATAAAAATGAAACTACCAGCACAGGTTTTGTGAACGACTTCATTGGGTTTGCTATTAATCCTCATGCTTTCCAACATTTGATAGAAGAAAAGAAGTGTTGTTAGTGTGGTTCCGTAGATCTTTACATATAAGCCGTGCTTTTGGTTTGTGTTCTGGGAAATTTGCTGGAATTGTTTGCAGGAGGTGTATCCTTGAGTTAAATCCAGTAGGGATGATAAGTATGCACGGGGCTAGGAAATCCTTCCTCTTAACAGCAGTCTCAAATGGACTTTCCAAATATGCAACCATATAATCCAAAGACAATAAACAGATTTCACAACGCAGATTTTGGTGTCGGAATCGGAAAACCGCATATTTATGTGTTTGCTCGCATTGGTGCCAGCCCCTGTGGATGCATTTGGAGACGGTCAGGGAGCCATGAGAAATCAGTTACTGGTATATTCAGCACAAAATTGAAGAAACGTGTTGCAATGACATAAAAAGTGCAGTTGAAAGACACAGGTGTTTTTTTGTTTGCCTTTGCCATTTCACTCCCGGAGATAATGAAATGAGGCAGTTTACTTTCCCCCTTTGTTTAGAAACTCTTTTCAGTTTCCAATACTGTAGAAAAATGTTTAAATGAAAATAAACTTCTGCCATTCAAAGTAGGATTAAAAAGCATTTGAAAAAGTATTTTTCCTGCTTCCTTTGAAAAGGTCCTGGGTTTTATAGTAGTGGGTTTGTTTTTTTTTTTTAAGAGAGAAGCTAAATTTTGGGTTTTGAAGTAAAAATTTCTGTCTCCTAATGAAATACTTTAGTGTTTTGACATTTCAAGAATCTTGAATGGTGAATTCAGCCCTATATTCTACATGTTTAGTATAATAATTTTTTCGAGGTTTTTCGAGAAGGGAGTCACCACTCTTTTCCCATATAAGAAATTAAAAAAGGAAAGGATGGGACACCGAGCTGTTGAAACTTGCAGCCAGCGCCCTTACCACGGTGAGCACTGGGGAATGCTGGTATTAAGGATCTCCACCAGCAGTTCTGACTTTCGTGCCTTTCTGGCTTTGATCAAATGAAATCAGCACTTTGTCCATCTTTTTAAAACGTGAAATGACTTGTGGAAGAGGTGCAACCCAGCAATTCTCAGGCGATGCTGCTCGAAGAAGCTAATTTCAATGAGAAACCCTACCAGGCAGTTGACTGAGTAGCTCAAAAATCTCCAGGCTCTCTTTTTTTCCCGCTAAGGATAATGCTGTGAAGCTGTTCAAAATTAAAAGTAAATCTCTCAATAAGGAGACCCGGCTCGCAGCAAGCAGAAAGCCTTTGTTTTTTTGAAGAGGTGCTGAACAGTTTATATTTTTATTAGCGGTGACAGCCGAGCTGTTTGGTCCCCGCCGTGACAGCCGGGTTCCCCCGTGTTGGTCTGTGCGCGCGTCCGAGGGGCAGCACCGCGAGGACAGGGTTTCGCATGGATGCCAAAGGCGTTCCGACGGCGGGGAGACACTACACAAGCTCTGGATGAGGTTTAAAATCCAAACTCACCGTGGTGCTTGTTTTCCTCCCTTCTTTGTGTTGGCGTTTTCTGAGGGATGGGTGTCCTTGCTGCTCTGCTTGTGGGAGCTGGAACGGGTGGGACTGCGGAATGAACGGGGCGCCTGGGGATTTGTTCCCTTGGTAGGGTACCTTGGGCTCGCCGTGTCCTTAGTGGACCACCATAGCTAGGTGGAGGCAGGAGGTGCCAATTAGGATGAAAATACTGTATAAATAAACCAACTTACTTTCTCTCTTCCCCGCCCCGCATCAGACTGGATGTTTTCAAGCTGTCTGTGCTCAAGACCAAGAACTGATCTTTCTCCTAAATCTCTCAGGCCCTGTGTCCCTTTTTTCCCTGTCTGCCCTCACTGCTGTCCCCGCTCCTTTGTCTCTGTGATGCCCCACACCTTGCCTGCCTAGCTGTCTGCTCGCCTGTCGCAAAGCGTCCTCGTCGCGGCGGCAGAGCGGTGTGGCTGGCTGCGCTGCGGTCCAATGCTCCCCCGCTCCCTCACCGTCACTCAGAGCCCTGCAGTTGTTCCATCTCCGTTCCCAGGAGGGAACTAAAATGGGTCACGGTGCCACCAGGACGTGAAGACCCACGTGAGCTGAGTGTTCTTCTGGGACAGGCTGCGTTGTGTGACCAAGCTGTGACGAACCCCAAACGTTGACATTCAGTGCTGGGAAGGAAAATGTCAACTGTTACTCAGTTTTCTTTAGCCTTTAGGTTTGTTTGTTGTTTATGTTCTGAATTCCATTACTAAAAACACCCAACCAAACCTGCAAGATCCTGATGCTTTGAGGATGATAGCGTTTTAAGTTAGAAATGGGAGGGGGGATGAAGTGGGAGTTATTTGCTTCCAGATGACCCACAAGTTCTACTGGACTTTTTAGTAGGGGAATATATATTCCCATTTTGATTTTGGTGGGTCTTCTTTGAAAGCCCACGTTTCCTTTCAAACGCTGATTAGCATTCCTCACGTGTGGTGCGGAACAGCACGGATAATGCTTATAAGCCCCTCGGTTCTGCCAGCGTGGTTTAGCCTGTGCAGAGCCGCGTTAGCAGGCGTTGAGAACGCATGGGCACACGTTGCCCTTGGGTCGGTGTGCACTCCTCACAGCCACCAAGTCACGGCTGCTGGGGCAGGTCAAAAGCAGCACATGCCAAGGGCAGGAAGGCTAAGGGTTTCAGTGTTTTCTTTCTAATGCGCTACTTCCCTGGGTATTTATAGTTTATCTATAAAGTGTTGCTCTGTAGTGAAATATCAAATGACATTGTTCAGTAGATTACGGTCGCGGAGCTTTCTTTGGATGACTGCATGGATACCCTCAAACTACTACTGGAAAATAAAATTAATAGATACCGTGAAGATCGATCCACCCATCTGATTCTCTAAACTCCATCGTGTTCTTTGAGTATAGTCCTGGTTTTGGTGTAAATAACAGTAAATAATTTCTGTTCGTGAACATGACATTTTTTGATATTGTATGTGGTGATATTTATGTGCATACTGAGAATCTTATTGACAGGGAGGTGGTAAAAGAGGTTAATTTTGCTTTGAAAAACAGCACGGTCTGTGGTTGTTCAGACTGCTGCAGTTTTACACTCAGCTCTTGCAAAAATTTCCCTTTTTTTACTGCAATCCTGGTGATGAGCTGTTTATTATTGTGTCGAAACATAATTTTGAAGGGCTGTATAACCCCAAGGACGGTGTCGGCTCCAAATAGCCAGGGAACTTGAAGGCAGGATTCATCATACAGTTGTGTCACGGTTTCACCGACTCTCTAACATAGCGTAAGCTGGCTAAATAAGTAATTTTCTGTTCTGACATCACCCTTCCCTCATGCCTGCAGGTCAGCTGCCCTTCAGGGCTGGTGGGTTTTCCAGCCCAGCTCCCCGCCTGGCTCCCAGGGTGGTGCAAGGACAGGGCAGTGCTGGTGAGGTTTAGGGTGTGGCGGGGGGCAGGATGAAGGTGCTGGGGCAGGCTGGTACTGGGCGAGTGGTTTGGACCAGTCAGAAAGGCGTTGAGGTTTGCAGCAAGTTGGATGGTCTGGCCTGGAAGTGGCGAAGGTGGGCGAGTTGTGTCTCTGCCCAGACAGTCGAGCGGGTGGCACTCCAGATGCAGCAGTACCTGGCTGCAGCCTTCCCAGACATCCAAGAGTCGATTGAATTTTTAATTTTTTTTTTTTTCAAAGTACTTGCTACCAGCATGGTCCCACCCTTTCCAGTTACTTGTTCCCTGCGGCCAAAGGGTACAAATAGCCAGTTCCAGGAGTCCTTTTACAGGCACCCGGGAGGAAACTTGTGGGTGTGTGTGAATGGCCACAGCACCCTGGCCACGCCGTTCCCCGCAAGCCTGATTTAAAATAATCTCTTGACAAACATCAGGACACATGCCAGATGTCCAGAGCATGGGATGTGTGTGATGCTTCTAGCTGCTGCGTTCTTGTTTTTCTGCAAAACGTCAGGGTAATGGAAAAGGGGAGTTGCAAAGGGGTGGTTTTATTTTGCTTTAAAGATGTTTGTACTGAGGATGATGGATCAGCAGTCTCCTTGTTCCTCAAATGGAGCTGTGTCAAGCGTGAATTCAATAGGGAAAGGGATTCAAAACTAGTACGCAGGGACTTGAAAAAGGGCTGATCCGTGAGCGTGACACTCCAAGTGATTTGTTGCAGCATCTTGCAGAATTCCAGGCTAATCGTATGCAACTTTCGCATTTGGAATCGCAACCAGTGTGGGTTCTAAGGTTTTGTGGTTAACTGCTCGGCATAAGCAGCAATCCGCCCCCCGTACACACATTTCCAAGCAGAAGGGTTGGGATGAGTCGTCTCCTGCCGTGGTGGATGAGTGACCTGCCAGGCAGTGCAGGACAGGGACCTGCATCCCTCTTCCCTCCCATTGCTTCCCCGGGGGAGCTGTGTTTTCGCTTTTGCTGTCTGAAGACACGCATTGAAGGGAGTTACCGCCAGGATTTCTGAAGCAAACCAACGATATATTTTGGGAAACCACAAGCGCTTTCGAACATAAACGTGGTGGGAGATCCAGAAAGAAGATAAGTGCTCCCAGCGCAAGAAATTTGGGAATTGTATGGAAGCCAGGAGTTAGGAATACTTTTTAATGGGCGAATTTCAGTGTTGAGCGTGAGATTTCTCAGAGCCTCAGAGATGTCGTGTCTTGGCCACTACAGATTTCTTCTGCTGCACGTTTAATTACGTGTGTAAGATAATGCGCCTGAGTAAGGAGCTTCTCCAAGCTGGCAGATGCAAGTGGGAGTTTCTTATTAACAGCTCTGTGTTCTTGCACAGGCTTTAACTGATGGCCTGTAATAAATGCGTAGTTACAAGCGTACGTGCTCCCGTCTTAAAAACAAAACCGGGAAAACTATTGTTGGAAGGGATTAAATTATTATTTTAAGGTAGCTACAGCTTTCCACAAAGAAATAATAATTAAAATAACAACTGCCTGCTTGCTGGCAAAGCTGTCTGCACCACCCATTTCCATGAATTTGTATTCAAGGTGGGGGATGCAAGTCTTGGTAGGAAGGGGGAAAAAAAAAAAAGTGCTTTCTAAAGATCCTTAGTAAATAACCAGCTTCAGGGTTCAGTGAACAGCTCAGACAAGTTGCATGTCAGATAGAGCCAAGAAGTAATTGCAGCATTTAAATAAAAGTTGGGTCACATTTTTAAAAAGATCTCATGGTTTGCTATGGGAAATGGAGGGTAGTTATATATCCTCCTGGCGAAAAAGGACTGGGTAGTGTTGACTATATTTAAATGATATAAATTCACTTTTAGGAGGCATCAGATGGAATCAAATTCTGGTCTCGGTGATGTTGGCACAGATGAATAGTTACCAAACTGACAGAGATGAAGATGCGGTCCTGCAGCTTTTATTTGCTCTGGACCATTTAACCGCGCGCTTCCTCTTGCTGGCAGTGCACGGACAGTTCACATTCCTGGAGCTAGCCATCCAGTCTGAGCGCTTCCCATGAACAACTGGCCGGGAAATAATGTGGAAGGAGATTTTCCCCAAGAATGTTTGTGGCTACCACATGTTTAGATGGGCTTCTAAATTTTCTAGTTGTTTTTGCAACTGACTAAATCAATTGGAAAGCGGCCCGAGAGACAGCAGAGTCCGGTCTGTAGTTGAGCAACAATAAAAGGCTTCGGAGAACTTTATCAAAGCTTCCATTAACCCCCTGCTGATGTCCTCAAACAGGATTTTTTGGAGAGTGGAAACACAAAAGCTGGGCTGCACAACTGCCCCTGTGTGTCCATTCAGAGGTTTTAAATCCGCACAGTTACTAATTAAAATGCCACGCAGAGCAGCACAAATAAACATCGCCAGTCCCTGAAGCCCAAAGTATCTGCACTGGCTCATGGTTTGGAGGGCAGGATGCTGGGCTGACCCCCTGAGGGTGGGTAAAGCAGCCCCTTTGGTTCAGATACACTGTCCTTGCATGAGGAGTTGCAAAACTGGCGTCGAGTCCATCCGTGTGCGTGAAGTCATACCCCCGGAGTGCCGTCCCAAGGCAGCCTGATGTTTCATTTTGGTTTTGCGCAGCATTGCGTTGAACCATGAGGGCTAAATAGAGCTGTGGCATGCCTGCTGAATCTCTGTAATCACGTTTGCCAGATTTCGGCGGCCATCAGAATGCTGAGCACACGAGTGAATAACTGCTCCTTTCATTGAGAAACGTCACTTCAGATTTAGCCCCACGTGTGAACTGGTGTGCGGAGCGCTTTAGTGTTACGGCAGGGCTCCAGCGGGCTTCCCCTCCCGAACAATGCGGGCAAATGCGTAGCCTCTCTCTGCATCTACTTGAAGGATTTCATGGCGTCTCCTTAGATTAAGGTAATCTGTCTTCATTACTAAATTCAGGAACCAGCGTCCCAGAACTCTAAGTACCGTGCTCTGAGAATGGATTGGGGGTCTCTGCAAGTCGTGATTGGTAAACTGGTAATAACAAAAGGTGACCATGGGTTTGGATTTAGTTTTTAAATACAGTCTAGAGAGAGGTAGGAAGCTGAAGCATTTGTATTTTATTCCTCCGATCACTTGTATTTCAAAACATGGAAAAGCCTTACTGCTAATTTAAAAGGAAATGGTATCTTTTGTCTCAGCCTTCTGAATGGTTCCTGCAGAATTTATTAGGATTTTTATCCCTGCTATCGAATTCTATCACCTAGTCTTAAAAACATAACTGACTGATTCTGATTTTTTATTAAATACTTCTACTGTTCCATAAAACCTCTTTGGTTTCATCTGTATTAAAATCCTTTGAAAGTATCCATGGATTATTATAGACAGAAAACCCCTTAAACTCTAATGTGCTTTGGATATAAATGTCTTTCAGTTCTATGCATTACGAAAGACTAAAAGGAAAGCACCGGAGTTTTTAATTAGGTTTTTATTATTTTTAATTTTCTATGTGCCATTAAATGGTCCTGTCAATAAATAATAGAGTAAGACAGTATTGCCTAGGCAAAATCGGAAGGTGTAGTGGGCTGGAAGAGATGTCTCTTATATGAATTGAGTTTTGTGTGGTGCCCATTTATTTTCACAAACAAATAAAGGCATGATCTCAAGACAACCTGCTACAACGGCTCCCTGGGAAGATTGCGCTTGTCTCGATAACATACTGCGTTCTTTAAATCCGTCCTCTGAATCAGCCTCGATTTATCTTTCTTAGCATAAAAGGGAATGCAGATGGAATGGCTGCAGCCGTCCTTCTAGTTTATCAGGGTATTGTGCATGCACATAAATAAGACAGGAAGTGACTGGAATATGTAAGTGGCTGAGTGTGAAGCGCCCTGGTTTCTGAGCTCCCTGGGTGCTGTGGGACAGGGTGGCCGAGGGGAGGCCTGTGGGAGCGGCAGGGATCTGTGGGCTCTCCGCCGTACTTCGGACACGACGTGCAGAGCCAGCAGTGCCTTTCCAAGGGCGTTTCAGCCGTTCGCTTCCGCTGCTGCCGGAGCTTAAAACGGCCGTTATGGAGGTGCTGGGGAGGACTGGTGTGACAGTGGGCTGGGCTCGAAGGGAGACTTCTTTAGCACCGCTTGCAGAGGTGGCGTTTTGCTTCTGCCAGGGAATATTTGTGTTGGTGTCGTTACACCGACAAGCTGTGAACATCACAGGTTCATACAATCACAGACTGGTTTGGGTTGGAAGGGAACTTAAAGACCATCCAGTTCCAACCCCCCTGCCATGGGCAGGGACACCTTCCACTAGACCAGGTTGCCCCAGGTTAGAGGGACACAGGAGTTTCCTGGCTTATTTTCAGTCTGATTGATCTTTAAATGGAATTTATTAGCTTCATGTGGCTCAAATGAGGTAAGCCGATTTTTGGACCTGTTGATGACAAAACCGAACTAAATACAAACCCATGAACCTTGCAGGGAGGAGAAATAACACTGGGAAGCGCTCTGCATGCTGGTGGAACGGTTTTTGAATTGCAGGTATGGAATGTAGATTAGGTTTTCCCTTGCAGTCCCCATCCTGTGTGCGTCTCAGTTCCACCCGGTGCGTACCCTTCGGGGCCCTGGCCTCGGAGAGGAGCAGAGCCATGCCACAGAGGTCTTCTCATCAGGACTCGGGGTGGGCTCTGGGTCCTGTCTGCTGCAGGTCTGGGACTGAAAATGGCAGTCTGGACTCGGAATACAGACCCGTCTGTGCAATTGCTGGGCTGATTGGGGACTATTGTTTTCACGGGCTTTAATTTGCCCAGGCCGTAGCGCAGTACTCCTCCAGGAAATAAACGGGGCTGATGTCTTTGTACATCTCCAAGTCTTCATGAGCTCCTGAGGCTGATTTCATTTATTTATTGAATCCTATGGAACACATCCTATCCCGGGCTGTCTTCAAGGCCAGGCTGGATGAGGCTTGGAGCAACCTGGTCTAGTGGAAGGTGTCCCTGCCCATGGCAGGGGGGTTGGAAATGGATGATCTTTAAGGTCCCTTCCAACCCAAACCTCTCTATGATTCTACAGTTTATTTATTTATTTAGGGTTGAAATTGTTGAGCCTTTGTAATGGCACTTGCATTGCACAGGAAACTTTACCAATTATCTTTCTGACTCTTTTCCACTGAGGCAACCACCTTTAATATTTAATTGCTTATTCCATTTGGGGTTTTTCTAATTGACACAGTTTTTAAATGAATAATGCACAAGTTTTCAGTATCCGGCATAAAACCAAAATAATGAAACCCCTTTATAAGTTTAATTATGTGCCACCTATGATGTAATCGGTTACTGACATCATGAACTAAGATTTTAATTTCAAGGTTTATGTGTTTCAGGAAGCTTAAGGCTCTTCCCCTGTTTGTCCCTCATCACATTTTTACTGAACAGCAAACTTCAGGTAGCTTTGCTTTTTGCAGCAACACTGTGTGCACAATATAGTTTGCTCTGTCATGGGGTCTATTAATGATTTTTAATTTCCTGAAGAAATCTGCCTGCTGCGGATGAAGGAAAGGGGGCTTAACTCAGTCCCAGTGAGAGGACCTGGTAGAAGAGCTCCGAGTGTGAGAGTAGGCATGCTGCAGCCTGATTTTCTGGGATGCCTTTCCAAAAGCATAGAGTATCTTTTTACCCTGAAGAAGGGGGACTTTGGTGGGGACTATGGCAGGGTGTCTTACAGCATCCTGGAAGAGCCGAGGATCTCCAGGTGCTGTCAGAGCAGTGTCCTTCTCAAAGCGCTACAGAAATGAGCTCAGAAAACCTAACCCTTGATTCAATCTCTTGAGTTTCTCGACAGAGGCAGATGGTATCATGTCGAATCCATCTAACCTTTGTACAGAAGGTACTTTGCCGGAGTTCCAGCTGAACGCTCTGAATATTAACCATAACTGAAATTTATAGGTCGATCAGCTGAAATGTAAATACGTAAATGCGAACCTCCTGCGTTAGCCTCTTGTGTGTGATGGCGCTTAAAGTAAGTAAAGGTAAAGTTCCTTAGCTTTGCTGTCTTCAAAACAATTTATTACTCTCAAGAATTAAGATGGGAATCTTGATTTTTATTGTCAGGTGAGTCTCAGGTTTTGATTCTTTTGGGAGCTGCAGGCTGAGGAGCACACCCTTGAGACCCAGCCTGCAGTTGCTGTTGGAGCTGTAGCACAGCTGAAGTAAAATATTTATAATTTTATTAGTTTTTCTTCCTCCTTCCTCCAAATTCTTGCCATTTCTGTGGGATTTCGGAAAGGCTTTTAAGCAGCTCTTTTTACAAAACCTAATATTCTTAATGCTGAAAGTAAGTGACAAAGGAGGCTATTTAGCACATATATATGTCATGTAGACATCCGTGTTTGGAGTAAATGAAAAGTAACTGTGTGAGACCCAAGGAAGGGCATTAGGCGATGTGTTGCTTGGGTACCAAATCACACATCTGAGCTGTACTGGGTTAAGTGTTACGCTGTAACTGTTGGGGTAACCGCGTGCACAGGTGGCTTGGTGGTAAGTATAAGAAAGGAGCAGAAATGAGGCTTTCTGTTCATAGACAGAGGCAGGAGGCATCAGGTGAGAGCTCTGCTTTGCAGTGTGGGACAGAGGGTTGCCCCTTTGGGACATCAGTGGAGCAGGGTCGGTACTTTTGGGGTTGTTTGACGGGTTGTCGATACGCTATTGTGAGTGGTTCGAAAGCTGCACACGAGGCATGGTGTGCAGGGCACAGACACAGTTATTTCGTTGGCCCTGTACGATTTAAGAACAGCTCTACTCCCCTTGTCTGTTGCCTCGTGAAGTGTACGCAGACATGCCTTAACTCCTCTGACCGTGGGCAGGAGGGTGGGAAAATGGGAGGGGGAGTAGCTGGATGGTTGCTTGAGTTGAGGAAGAGCTTAAGGAATGGGGCAGGGGTCTCATCTGGGGGCATCTGATGTGTCTTTGAGGGTAGCTTTGATTTCCTTGTGGAAGGGGCTGGAGGGGGAGTGGAGGAGTTTGTTCTGAAAGGCAGCTCAGCAGATGCTCCTCCTGTGCAGCAATACAAAGGTGAGGGACAGGCGAGTTCTGGGCAGGACTTTGCTCCGGTGGCTACCTCGGGCTTCCCAAGAGGAAGAGCAAGGGATGTGGGTGAGGTAGAGTTGCCCTGAGGGGGTGATGGTAACTGGGTCAGATTGATCCAGACTACTCATTTTTAGCAGAATGCCCCGTTTCAACATTATTATCTGTTTTAATAACAGAGCTTATGGTGTCCAGAGCCACTGTACCCTGGGGTGCTGCACGCTGTGTCCCGGCATCAGTGTTTTCTGGCGGGCTGTGCTTGCTGGACCGGCGTCTGGGAAGTAAGAGGATGATTACAGCACGTGCTTCCCAGAAGTGTTCAACCCAAATTCGGGTCGTGGGATCCTGCCTCTAAGCCTGACTGGTCCAGGCCCTAAAGGAGGACTCTGGGAGTTATGGCACTCTCTTTGTCTAGACTGGGTGGCCTATTTTCTCTGCTTCTCTCAACCCAGTATGATGCAGTGGAGCATCAGTGTTGGCTTCTTTAGGCTACAGAATTTATTGTTGTTTATGTTGGGTCAGATTCTAACCTCAGCTAGAGGGAAGAGTAACTGCAGCGTGACCTGCTTTGTGACCAGCGGCTCCAAACCTGCTCGGGTCAGACAGCTGCTGACTAATTCCCATCTTAACAAATTGCTTATAGCTCTAAGAGAGTTTCTTAGAGCAATTCACAGCACTGAGTACGTTCACCCTTCTTGTGTTAATCATTCTAGTTGAAGCATTTAGAAATGTTCGGTGCTGGTTTTTTTTTTAAAGTGGTTGTAACGTTCAGGCAGATTTTTATAAATTGCCTTCCAACCGAAAGACTTGTTTTCCTGTTTATTTTAAACTGGCATTCATACATACAGGAAATACACGGTATTCTGCCATGTTTCTGTTGGCAACTATTAAGTTATCCTTGTCAGAACATGCCAACAGGATTTCTTAGCAAGCTAGCAGAAAGAAAACAAGCAGTTCTCAGACTAAACAGACCCCATGCTTGAGTTGTAATACAGATCTGTTGCTAAATGCTATGTAGATTTTATAGTCTTTTGGTTTACGGCAATCTTTGGGATTGCAGGTTGCTGATTCAAATCTTTGGAGTTACTCCAGACCTGCATTGCATTAGCTGACATCATTATTTGGCCTTCAGAACTGGAGGGCCAGTACCTGAAAATAACGTACTGCTGTCAAGAGCTGGTCCTCAGAAATTAATAGCCAGAACGAGCCGTCTCCTGTGTGAGCAAAATCTTCTTTGTCACCCCTGTCTCATTGCAGTTCCTGATGTAAACCACAGGGAATTGTGGTCGGACCTCAGCTCCTATAATTGGTTCGATCTAAATTAGAGCCGTTCTGGTATGCTGAAATGGTCTGTGCTAAAACTGACACAGGACTGGACGTGCATCCCAGAAAATGCACAGGCTCTCGGTGGGTCCTCAGCAGCTACTGCATGTCTCCAAGAACTGGAGCCTGGAGTAGGGTGGTAGAAGTACAGCACTCTAATAATCCTCAGCTGCTACTATTTGTTGCTGCTAACAGCCTGGGTTTTCCTTCAAGCTTCTGATTTGATGCAAGTCAGAGCCAGCTTTTGTGGTTTGGCAAGATTTGCGGCGCAGGTTCTTTTGGGAGAGGCAAGAAATGAAAACTTTAAGGCGGAGGAAATGTTCAAAACCTAGTAATGCTGCGTGAAGAGTCTTGAAAGTCTCATTTTCCATCCCCTTTCTCGATGACCACGTCATTGCAAACATGGTCCCTAGGTCTGGGAGCTCGTCACTTGTTTTTCTCAGGGCTCTTTGGCAGCGACTGGAAAAGAGCCCGGAAAGAAAGGGAAGATCACTTCTGCCTGTTGTATTGGGATGAAGGTGTCCTACGGGAGCTTTCCGTGGCCGAGCTGGAGCTTTGCCTGAGCAGCGTAGTTTCTAGTAACAAGGAGGGAAAGTTTAGTTCCGAAGTATCATGGCTGATGGAAAGGATTGAGAGAAAGAGGCCACACTCAGCTGTCAGAGTGCTTCGCAGGACGTCGGCCAGGATTCCCTGGTCTGGGTGTATAACCTTGAGCACTTTACTCCAGTGAGTAAAGCTTTAAATCCTAAAGCTTGAAAACGCTGGCCTGAATCTTGGCGCGTCTCAGTTGCCAAGCTAGGAGGTGTTCCTCGCCAGTCGTCATTCCTGGGGGTGGGAGAGGCAGACGGTGGGAAGACAGAGGACTCGGGAATGTCTTGGGAGGCTTCCAGTGGCTCAGTTGAGCAATCAGGCCTCTAGATCCTTGTCCAAGTCCTAACCTGGCCAAATCATCACTATTACAAATGTTTGCTCCACTTACACAGGGAGAATGATGAAAAAAAACCCTAAAAATCTGCATGTGGTTAGTTTTTAAATGCACATCCACCCCGCAGACTCTTGCCGGTCCCTCGGAGAAAGGCGTAGCTGTCATGCCGGCAGTGAAGAACGGGAATGCCAGACTCGAGCTCAGCTCTTCGGACGTGCGCAGACGTCTAATCTGAGTGTGCACGCAGGTTCACGTCTGCAAAAGCCTCTCATGTGCTTATCCTTATGTACATATATGGCCTTACACAGATGCTGTGCGTGTGTTTGGAAATTTGGTCATGCTAAAATGCATTCTCCTCTGTTAGCAAAGCCATTTCCCCGGAGCGCTCGGGGAACGGGGATGGTCTTACTCGGGAGCAGGGGTGTTTCTGCCTGGGCAAGAGAGGAGCAGGTAAAAGGCCCAAGGGACCAGCGTGAAGCAGAACTGAACTCCAGCAGTTTAGGAAAGAGCAGGACTGCTTTCTTTTTAATTTATTCTGGTGCATGTACCTAAATAGGGGTGGATAGTTCTCCCTTTGCTGGATTTGCAGCCAGTACGACAGCTGCTAGAGTAAGTTGCTCTCTGGCCTGGAGAGTGTTGCCTTTAGAAATGATTAAAACCATATTAGATTCTCTGCGTTGTATATCCTTTTCCTGCTGGGAGATTATTTGATAATATAATTTACAAAATCCCATGTGAAAACCCACAATAGTACAAGGTAAATATTCAAAGAGAAAACCTGAAACGTGCCAGGTACCCTTAAATGTGTTTTGTCCCAATTAAGAGAAGATGAGACTTGTTTTGATTTCTAGGAGGACTTTTCTTCAGCGTTAGATTCTCAGAAATACTTTTTTTTAAGTAATTAATAACGGAGCAGGCTTTTAGTATCTACCCTGGAAGGTAAAAACCCTTAATCACAGTAACATCATTAGTGCTTTCAAGCATTTAATTTTGACGCTTGACAAAACGCATAGCCATTGATAAGAACAAATAAGTAGTGTTGTGTGCAATTGAGGGAAAAAAGAAAAGCATGAAAACCCCTAAGCTTCAAGTAATTAAATTTAAATATGTTATTTGAATTTAGCTGAGATAATGTACAAACTGTGGGTATATTTTTCAATCAGTGAAAGACCCCTTGAGTAAACACGATCCATTTAAATTCAAATCATGGGGAGTGGAAAGTAAACCCTGCTGTGGTTAAGAAGGCATCTTCACTAAAACACTGGGCATTGTGTGTCTTTGATATCTGAGTCCTCATGTGGTGTAGTTTTATAAAGAGCTGTTTTCACTCATGGATGCTTACATGCCAGAGACTTTATTGCATCTATTTATTTCCTGTATTTTTCCTCTCCCCATCCTCCTAATTTGAACCAGTAATGAAAAACTGACACTCTGCTTCTGCCATCCTTTAAAGTGCCTCAAAACTGTTACAATTCAGCACTTATTAGCCTTGGGATGTGGCTTTATGGCGTTTGGGTGAAGTTTTTGTAGTACATCTGTGCTCTTTCTCTCTCTGTAGGCTGCGAGCTTAGAACTGCAGTAATAAAACTACTAGTAGGTGTTTAATGGCAGGTTATTGAGGAAGTAGATAAAAGAAAATTGCAACATTCCCATCAGTAGGGAGTGGGGTTTTTAAGGGAGAGGAACTGCTGAGCTTTGAACTAGGGAAAGTTACACTTGGTGCTTTTGTTCAGGGGGACCCCTTCTTGGGCACCGGAATACCTCGTCGTTCTTCCCTGTGAAATGGGCTGTTCTGGTACCTTTGGTGCTCGGTATGTACAGCCTGTGCATGCGTGGCAGAAACACCCGCTGTTGTAAGCAGTGAGGGTTGAGAAACGCGTTTTTGCTTGGCGTTCCTAATATCGAGGAGTAGGGAGGAGCAAAGTGCAGAAAGTGGAAGAAAAAGTGATCTCCCATTCTCTTCCAAAAATACTGTGTGATCTTAGGGCGAACATCTTAATTATGTACATTATTCTTTTTGGTCAAGCTGTCTTCGGTGTGTTTTGCAGGAGTGTGTGTATATAATGAACAGTTGGCCCATGCCCATGTAAGAGGAGATTCTGTCTTTTATTCTGCTCATGATCAAAGCATCATTTTACAACCTGTTACATGTTTATCTTCACAACATCCCTAAGAGGCAGTTTCAAGGCAAAAGGGAGAAGAACAAAGCGGGTAAATATTTTGCAGAAGCTCACCCAGAAGGCTGCCTGCATTGCCATGATGAGCTGGCGGTGATGTCCTCTTTGTCCTGGGCTCCACTGGCCAGACTCTTACACCCTCTCGGTAATACGTGTCCAAGGAGACCCAGACCCGTTGTTCTTCCAGAAGCCCAGTCTTCAACTACTCAGGTCAGCTGGCGGGCCCTGGAAAACAAGGAAACAAATAGACCTGATATGTAGGGCTATTTGCAGAAACAAGAGAGGATTGATAATGGAAGGTTTTATCCATGCAGTGGGATAACTGTAGTACTCCCTGTGCTATCTGGGCCCAGTTCCTCAAGGTCCACAGCGTTGAAGATCACCATCCTATTGCCAGACAATTGTAGGTCTGTGCTGCAGACGTGTCACAGAACGCCTAGAGAGCTTCCTGCAATTCTGGTACTTCATCCTGTAGTGGGACTTGAGCACTCTTAGGATTTCTGTATAGCATATGGGGAGGCAGGATGTACAGTCAAAACAAAACAAATTGCTCATCTGCAGAATACAGGACACAAGAAGAGATTAAGTAGGATGAATTTGCATATAAAGGGGGAAATAGGGCCGTTATTACAATTGTAACCATAAGGAGTAAGGAAGGAGTTGATGTACAAGTCCTCGTTGCGTCCTGGAGGCCGGGAGCGGGTTGTTTATTTCAGTATGGTGTAATGCCTAAGATCAGCCGTCAAGTTGTGAGACATGAGAAAGCACTTGTTAAACTATATAAAGGTAAGCATCTTTCACAAGAAGGGGGTAGTTAATATATATTCTTCTGCTACAAATAGCCAGTTTACAACAGAGAATAAATGCGTTTTCATACAGCACTTACCAGCCCAGTGTTGAAGGACTCGCTAAATTCCAATATAAATGCCAGCAGAAATGAAACAGGAAACCAAGGAGGCTAAAAGGAGGATAAAGGAAAGAAAGTGAACTCTCTCTCTACAGTTCTCGAGGTCAGACCAGCTTCTCAGTCAAGCAGAATTGCCTGTCTGCCCTGCATGCGGCACCGATTAACTAAGCAGCTTTCTCTCCGGTTGGTTTGTCACTAATGTCGCGCGCGTGTGTGTTTTAGGGTAGAAAATCTGATTTCTAGCTTATTAGCTGAGCAGTATTCTTTACTGCAAAGGCCAAAAAAAAAAAAAAAGAGTCTGGTTCTTTGTAGAGGAGCTGTGAGGTTATTAAGCCGGTTCTCAGTCAAGCCGCAGATAGAACTTGAGGGAGCACACCTGGATCCTCCCTGCTGGCTGTGTTTATAGTCTCCTCTGTCATCCAGTGTTTGCCTTTGCATGTGAGAGACAGACAAGGAAAAAGAGAGAAAGGTTCTGGAGGCATTTCTAACAGAGATGCCAAACTGTCAAACAGTAAATCGGGAAGCAGCTCCCTGATGGTTTCACATCAAGAGGAGACACCCTTTTGTGACTGTGCGGCGGGCGTCTGCTGGTTATTTTCACTTCCATCAGAGCTGTCTGATATGGTCAAGTAGGTTTGAGGCTTTCAACATTCAATTTTCTTTTCATTTATTGTGACTGTTTTATTTTTTTGTCTTTCTTGGTAGTTTTCAAGGATACGTGTGTCAAGGATACTTTATACTCTCTTAACATTTTTGTGGATCGTCATCCCGGAGTTAAGGGTAGAGAAGGAGACAAAAAGAAAGGGAAAGGAGGGGAAAAAAAGAGCAACGTGGCTACAGCTTCAGGGGACAAAAGAAGAAATATATTCAATTTAGGAAGACCTCTAATCTCTGGTTATACAGGACAGCTTTGTTAGATAAGATTAAAAATTTCATGAATGTCCCTTTTTATCCCTGGAGACTCCGCCATTTATACCAGCTATTGTCAGCATCAAAAAGGCTTGATAACAGCTGGCTAGAGACGTGACCACACAGCAACACAACAGCAAGGAAGGGGCAGCCGGGTTCATAAATCTTCAGAAAACCCGTTCCCCCAGCGCAGCCATGAATCTGCTGCTATCACCGTCCAAGGGAGAACGCATTGTCCTCCAGCCTGTCAAACCCCTGAACTTCAGCGTTAGCAGGGGCTCTATTCAAAGTCAGGGTGCACAATGAGATGTTTCCCATTATCTTCTTCGTTGCAGCCCTTATTACTGCACACAGATACAGTTTGAAGGATCTTTGAGTTGAGCTTGTTGCTAGGTAGAGTTTTTCCAAAAATCACACGGCCCTTACCCTTGGCAGTGTAATCCAGCTTTTTGTATTCATCGCATCAGTATAGTGCCGCATGGGACAGGGTCGGATGATGCCAGTTTGGTTCACAACGGACCGGTCTCTGATATCTTCTGGCAGGGAAGGAGCTATCAAAGCCGGAATCTGGCCCTCGGGCACTGAGCTTCCCCATTCCCCAGCGACTTCTCACGGACTCAGGCATAAGCAGGGCAAGTTGGGAAGCACAAATTGGCTCAGACTCTTGAAATACGAGTTTCCTGGTTTTCATGGGAGGGTCCAAATTCATATGTATTCAGCTTTACTCTGGTCTTACTTAATTCAGTGGCAATATTTTCTCAGCTTTAGAGAAAACCAGGTTGGTGCCGCAGGAGTTTCATAGTTCCTGTAAAGCAAATAGCTAATGAAGTAACATCAGTTAATTTTACGAGATGGAAGAAGAGAATCACTGCACACCAAAACGAAAGTACAGGTCTGTGCACTGTGCCTAACAGAGGATGACACCGAGGCAGAATCTTTTAGTACCTTAGCCTCTTCCAGAGGTTGGTACCTATTGATACTTCCAAACCCACCTGTCTAGTGTTGCCCAGAATCCAAGCACAAGCTTTATTTAAAAGAGGTTTCAATGCAATTTTTTTTTTTTGAGAAAACAGGAAACATACTTAATGCTTCTAACCTCCCCTCTGCAAGAAGAACACAATTTCTGAAAGTGCTTATGTGGTGAAAGTTATGATTAAAAATATACGTTCCTCATTAAAACTGGATTATTGCTTACAATTTTTTAATTTTTTTTTTTTAAATCCTGGCAGCTCCGTCCCCAATTGCTTTGATCCAGGCTAAAGAGATAACAAGGCACAGCGTGGCCTTGGCTTGGCTGGAACCTGACAGGCCAAATGGAGTCATCCTGGAGTACGAAGTCAAATACTATGAAAAGGTACTGTTCAAAAATGGCCAAGCAAGGAGTTTTGTTTGGGTCTGGGGAGGGTGTTTTACTTTATTCCATTACAGTTTATTTCCAGATAGGATTCCATCATTTGAAACCAAATAGATTCAGTTTAATAAAATCCAATTAAGGATTTCATGCACTTGAATGGTTGCTTGACAGAATAGGACTCATAGGCTGTTCCAGCTGTATGGTATGAGTATTTTGTTATTTTTTCCTACTAGGAACTGAGCTTTTGTAGCAAGCGTATTTATAACGAGAATCAATAATCTTGGGCAGAAGTGAGACGTTAGCATTACTTCATAGACAGAAGTATAATAATGAAGTATATAACACAGCAATACTAATAAGATCTGTTTGCCAATAGCTTCCGCTCAGAGTGATAGTGTGGGCTGGATGGCTTTTAATAGAGAATAAGGAAAGAAAATTACATTCTTCATACTTCCCAAGTTAGAGGGAGATGTTATTCCTACAAATAGCTTCTCAAGCATGGAACTATGAAAAGAGCTATTTTCTTTGAAGGTTGTCTGCAAAAAATGAACAATTACCTGCTCCTGCTTGTGCGCGCTCCCTCTCACATGCACACTTCTAAATTTGTATAATCACTTACTTGCTTCCCTAACACATACAGAAGGCGGCATATGATTTGCAAGGAAGCTAGATTATTACATTTTCTGATGGATTTTTCCAGCCAAAAATAGAACAGTTTTTAAGACTGGACTTTCTGGAAGACATTTTCTATGTCTTTTCTTTCTTAAAATACTTTTATCATGTTTTTTACATGGCTCCTGGCTGGTAGGAAGAATAAGAAAGTGCCAGCGTGTGTGCGTAAGATGTTGCTTGTTCATCAAGAGGATCCTATTTGAAGGAGTGGCTGTTTTCCAAAGGATTTCGTTGTGTGATTTCTTAAATAATCTGATATGTGAGCATCATACCTACTGCCTCATCATCCATTTTTGGCTTGCTCAGAGCTCCATGAAGCATGCAGTGCTGGGGGTATTGAGCAAGGCCGGCAGCAGGAGCCCTCGGGACGTATTTTGAGAATTCCATCCTTGTTACTCATCTTCTTTCATCATGACAGTTTTGGCAAGGAAACGGGGTTCCGTGGTTCACGGTGCAGGGAGGCATTTGCACTTGATCACCACTGTGTTCTTTTGTTGCCAGGACCAAAACGAGCGCAGCTATCGCATTGTGAAGACAGCCTCCAGGAATACTGACATCAAAGGCCTGAACCCCCTGACTTCATACGTATTTCACGTGCGGGCCAGGACAGCAGCGGGATACGGAGACTTCAGTGGGCCGTTTGAGTTCACAACTAACACAGGTAATGACAAGCCCACTGATTTTCTTTTCCTTGAGCAAAGCGTGCAGATGCAATGAGCTGAGTGATGGGAGTTGCCCGTTGGTGACTTGGACTGGAGTGTGTTCTGGGAAAATGTTCTTCCGTGGCTGCACGACCGTTAGGATCTGACCCCAGGCATCTGCTTGGATATGCTTCTAGATTCTAGCAGTGAAAATGCTGCAGTGTGGCGTCAGGAGACGCGCGCCCTGTAAACACTTGGAGGCTGTTGATGCCTGAGAGATTTATGTACCTGTTTTGTTTACTGTAAATGCAGATGCCTGCACATGTTTTGGAAGACTCGTTTGCAGGGGAATAGAACCCTGTTACTCCCCTTTGCAAGGTATTGACAGATCAGTTAGGTGTCCTACATCAGCTCGCACACTTGCACTTTTCCTTGGACAGTCATGTAAAGACAGAATGTTTGAATTATGTTGTCAGTAGAGCTTTCACTTTGCTGAAGGAAACATGCAAATATATCCCCCAAAGTGTTTGCTTTTCAGTGGCAGGAAGGCTGTGTGACCAAGCCTATTTTATTTTGGACATACAGGTCTGCTTAAATCAATTTAAGGTCACGCTAGTTAGTGGCAACATCCTTCAGGATGTTACAGCTGAACAGAATCAATCCAGCAGGAAGAGGGTAGACATTTTAAAATAACTTACTCTCTTTGTGACAGCTGAGGAGTGATCATCTGGCCCCACTGAGAGGAGGAGGAAAGAAGAGTGGAAAGCAATTAGAAAGGCAAAAAAATAGCCGTTATATCCTCTGAGCAACACGGAAGGGGAAAAGGAGAGGGAGTCTTTGTTCCCAGTGAACTGAAGTTCCCCAAATCATTATCAAACATTGTGTCTTCAGCTAATTAGGGCCCTGTTGGAAAATTGTGTCAAATGACTATATAATAAAGGTCTGAAGGTAGATTTGAGTGCTACTCTAAACTCTCTTCGCAAGTGAGAAAGCCTCATTGAGTGCTACCTGGGTTGATTTTTTGAGAGTGTCTGACACTAATGCTCCCTTCTCTGTTTCCAGTTCCTTCCCCCATCATTGGCGATGGTACCAATCCCACAGTGCTCCTTGTTTCAGTGGCTGGCAGTGTTGTTCTTGTGGTCATTCTCATTGCAGCCTTTGTCATCAGCAGGAGGTAAGAACTTAAGCTTCTCTCCCCCCCCCCCTTTTTCATGAGGGAGCTTTTTGTCTCCTCCAAACAAAGCTAAATTCTTTGATTAGCATCATAAACAGTGCATTTGCATTACAAGCCTTCTCCCATGTAGCTTTGATCTTCTCAACATTAGTACCAAGCAGCATGTGATGTAATGGCAATAGTTCCAGCTCTATTTGCCCTTCAAATGCAAAGCTGATTCCAATAACTGGCATTGAGAAGCAAACCAGCTAGAGATTTGTGGTTAGTGTAATGTGAAGTTAAGTTTAATGGGTATGGGTACAACAGATTTTCTTGGACTGACTCCTGATAGACAGGGAATAAACAACTGCACTGTTGTGAACTAATCCATCAGACTGTGATTTCTGTGTTAGTCTGTATGAGTCTGCATTAGTCTTTGGCGTTAGTCCTTCCCGTGTGTGTGGATGTGACTGTAAAACAGAAGCCACAGTCATTCAGCAGTGTCATATGCAGTAACACAGCAGACAGGATCGATGGTTATTTCATCAGAGCAGGACCGTAATCTTCTACCAAGCACTTGTTCATTCTCCCACATTCAACTCAGGCATCAGGAACAATCCTGCGATTGGGAGGACAGTGTGGACATAAACGCAGTGCGAGGGTTTGTCTTCATCCTTGTGTTCAGTCTCACTTAAAAAGATCAGCATGATTTTGCTTCAGCGTAATTCTGAGGTGAAACTGGACATATCGTTATGGCATCTGAAGCCTGGGATCTGAGGGATGCACATTTTGTCACGCTGCTGATCAGTTTAATGGCACCAGGCATAAATGTGCACAAATTCCTCTTGATTTGCTCTCTGGCTTTCAATTGTCTTAAAGAGCAGCTAAGTCATTACTATGACTGCAGTATCTGGAAAGAGGGCATGCATTGTTTCAGCTTTCTGTGGATGTCCAACTCAAAGCCTCCATGCTGGCAAGAAGAAAGAAGAGCAGAACGTATGAAAATGTAATGCGGCGAGACAGGTTTATTAAAAGCCATTGCAACAGAAAATATCATCACTGAGCTTGATGACTTAATCTCCTCTCCGCTTTTATTGATCACCTTATTATTTAAGGCAGGATTGATAGCAGGATACATTGGATTTCTAATTATGAGTCGCCACCTTGGAGAATTGAGCCTGTCGAGCTGCTTTGAGATGATGCCTTCCCCTCCTCCCCCCCTAAAAAAATGTCGCTTCCCAAGGCTGATAAACACTGCTTGGTGATTGGCCCTCAATGGATCACTTTTTAGAAAATGAAATGTCAACCCCTTGCCCTCATATTGATTCTCTTTAGTATCGGCCATAAAGCTGTCAGAGGAGAGGCTGCCTGGAGCCAGGTAGCTGACAGACGCGCCGACGTGGGTGCGCGCTCGGCCAGGTCTTCTCGCCGCTCGGGCTGTCTGCTCCGTTAGCGCTGCCCACGCGTGTTCAGCTTGGACAAAGGCAGGACAGAGAGCGGGTGGGCAGTGGGGACGACGGGCTGGTCCAGGCACTGGTGGGAATGGAGATAAAAGCATCCTGGTGGCCGTGGGTTCAGGGGTGTCCCGTAGCTCTGCACCGGTTGGTCTCAGAGAGGCCGCGGCAGGGGAAAGACGTGGCAAGATGAATGAAATACTAGGACAGTGAAACTGCTCTGTGCATACTAATGCACGGTGCCTTGCTAATTAATAGCCTTCCCCAATACACAGCCCTCCAGTAGCTGCAAGTAGCTCTCAATAAACAGAATCTAATATTCACTATTACTCTAATGTTTTTAACCACTTTACCAATGTCATTTAGAGGTGTGGGCTTTGGGGATGTTTCATGATGTTCCTACACCAGCGGAACTTAATAGCAAAATAATTATACTTTGTTCCAAAATGACTTCAGATGAGAGAAAGCTTTTCTGTCCATACAGTCCCCATGAGGAGGTTTTGTAATCTAGCCATGACCTAGAAGTCATATTTATACAATCAAAGCCATGCTTTGGCCTGCAGACGTGGCCTCTCTGCATCCCTGAGCCAAATGTGCAAACTGGGCATATGCCGTAGGTGCCCACTGTTGAACCCTGGGTTATTGCTACTAATTTAGCATTAATGATTTTGCAAGTCATTGCTCAAATCCCAAAATCTATCTTTACAACAGAATTTGTCAAAGGACTTTGCCTTCGGGCAGCTCAAGCTGTTTGGTGCTGTCCTGCGACTGCGGCGTTCGTGTTAACGTGAGAGCTGATCTGCCTCAGTGTTCAGCTTACCGAGGTTAAGATGGGTCTGTGCCTGGGGAGGTAGCGGGAGTGTTGTGAAGCCCTGCCCTGCA
>NW_010262855.1:27889-31756 GCF_000690775.1 Eurypyga helias
GAATTAGAGTATCTCAAACAGAGCTGTGAAGGATTTGGGGAAGAATAAAACAGAAGAAGCCACTTCTCTAATAGGGCTTGGGTGGAGCAGTATGGCCCTACAAGATCCTCTGGTCATCTAAAAGTTTATGTTGGAAGTTCCTCCAATGGGTTGATGGCTTCATCTTCCAGTTGAACCCGCTTGCCCGCCCTTTCGTGGCGGTGTTGGGTCAGCCTGGTGCCCCAGCACTGCAGCACCCCCAGCCCCAGCACCCCCTGCTCAACCCCAGAGCAGCGGCGCGGTGCCGTGCTGATGCCCTCCGTTGTCACCTCCTCTTCATCGCCAGCCCCCACCTGCCGATCTGCCTGTGTCGCTGGGCCCCGCCGTTTCTGAAAGCTCCTGTATCCTTTTCCTGAATGCTGGCCTTTTAATCAGCACCACCCAAATCCCGGTAATTACGGGGTTCGGAGCTGCAACAAAGGCTTCTTTCTGCTGCTCAGGTGAGCTGCCCCGAGACGCAGCGCGGCCCCACGTCGCGCGGGGCTCTCGGGGAGAGTAGCAGCCAGGAGTGTCCTGCCCCAGCCAAGCAGAGGTCAACATGTGACACAGGGAGAAGTGGAAGTAGGTAGTTAGGTTGGAAGGTATTATTTAAAGATAATAAGCTACAATTATATTGCTCGAACAGCAATCCCTTTGTTTCCCTTTGCTGTTTGCCTATCTTTGGGTTTTAGTGGGGGAAGGTTATTTTTTATCTGTTGTTAGGGTGCTTGTACTTTTTAAAGATAAGATAAAACCCGTTTTTTCATACTTAAAATGCTTTCATACAAAGCCTGTTTGATTTCGTATTTCCTATCTGTGTCTGAACATTAATAAAATGAATTTGAAGGGGTCCTGCATAAAATGCAGAATCTTTCTTTTTTCCCTCTCCTCTTGGAGAAGATGTGTAACACCCAAACCCATCTCAACAATCCCCTTATCAAGCCTGGTCCGTGTGGCACTGGGGGAGAATTGTGCCACCTCTTCTGACTCAGTTCAGTAACTGGGAGCAGAACATCGCCCTTTTATTTAACTCAGCTCTGTTAGAGCAGTGCCCCAAGTCCTCGGGCAAAGAAAGGGTTTAAATGGATGTTTGGATCCAGTGTGGTTTTTAATAATGCTCTTCTTGTGATTTGGAGCCATTCTGCGTTTAATTGACTTTCATCAAGAGGCTCCCAACCATTTATGGTTGGATGTGTACCTGCTTTTTATGCCTGAACGCAAGTCCTGTGGATGTCGTTGGGAGCTGTGAGGCTTGATTCAAACGTCCGGTAGTCTTCACATGTCAAACAGGATTGTTTTCCTCCTTCTGTTTCGTGGTTAATTTGTAGTTTTTGTTATTGGCGCAGTGTGTTTAACAGCAGCGCTAAAAGGCTGCCGAGACAAGGGCTGGGAAGTGGCCTCTCGGCTGACAGCGATGGGGAGCTGCCGTTCCCCGCAGGCCAGGTGCAGAGTGGGAAGTGAGACGCTTTCTGCTAATGGGCAGAAGGGTTTTGCTGACAGGAGAGGAATGGTGAGAATCAGGAAGATTTGCTGTAAGTGAGGCTCTGTCGTGTGTTTTCTTCCTGTAACCTGCCAGTTTTTGACTCCTTTTACCTCACATCTTCTGACAGGTCTTTCCCTCGCCCACTCCCATTTTCCTCCTCTGCCCATTCACTGTTTTCAGACTTTCAACAGGGTTGCCCCCTGTGGTCCAGGCTTGTTTTCTCCTTCTTCTTCACTCCAGCCCAGGCTCTGGCCAGTTTGCTAACCTGGGTCTGACGTGCTGGGATACTTGGACTTCCATAGGAACAGGCCGGCTGAGGAGTAAGCAACAACAAGCCCTTCTCTTTGGCCCCGTCTGTGCTTACGCCTGGTCCTGGACTTTCAGTGAATGATGGGTAAAAGCCCAAAGCAAACCTCGACACCTACGTACCAGGGAACTTCAAATGCCAGTGCACAGTTGGCTGAGCTGACTCCTCAGTGTCTTCCCTAACAGACTAACCCTCTTATATTAACTTTTCTTAATGCCACTTACCCACTGAAGTTTAAAGCTGAGCTAATTAAATCCTTAACTGGATACAGTATCGTGGGTAGGTGTGGAAGTAGTAATCTATGGAATTCCCATACTACACTACATTACTGTCTCCAGCTCAGAGGGCTGGGGCTCTCCTGTCAGGGGTTCTTTGCCCATTTCAGTTATACAGTGTTTAACAGAATAAACGGAATCCTTGGGATCTTCATATCTGATGGTCAGGGGTTTTTTTTGGCTGCCATCCTGATTTCTGTATCAGACCGTTTCCAGTTTCAAATCTGTGGTTAAATAAGTGTGTTGCTATTGGCATTTGCCTAATTATGTTTGAAAATCAATCTACTGAAGCACTTCAGTGGCAGGGTTTAAATCCATGTATGATAGGGCTAAAAAGCAATTTGGCCCCTTTTTACACAGAATTGCAAATGCACCTTTGAAGACAGAGTAGCCAACATGCAAGCTTTCTTTTCTTTCTTTAAATGCCGAGATGCAAATATGGAGATTTGTGTTTCCCCTGATGCTCGGTTGGTGCCAGTAACACTCAGAGCGGTTTGAGGAGCGGAGCCTCCTGCCCGCTGGTGAGCGAATGTTGTGTCGTGGGCTGGGGTAGGGGAGCTGCCGAGCACAGGTCGTGGCACGTGCCAGCAGCTCAAGTCTCGGCAGGTCAGGAAGACTGAGCTTGGCTCAAAGCAAGATACTTATTTTGGACTTAATGCTCTTCTTTTGTTCTGACAGGCGCAGTAAGTACAGTAAGGCTAAGCAAGAGGCGGATGAGGAGAAGCATTTGAACCAAGGTAAAAGGCAGTGGTGCTTGGGGTTTTTGATTTGGCTCGTAAAACCTGTCCCATGTTCTGGTCCTTGGGAAATAAGGGATGACACTCTGCTTGAGATGAATGTGTTTCCTTTTTCCTGTCTTGCAAACGTCAAAACCATGCACTTCAGTAACAGGGAAAATAGGAGTATCTGGGTAAAAATTTTTTGAGGAGGCAGACAAGAGAAAGGCTCACCAAATTTCTCCATTGTTCTGTTCCACCGAAAGACACCTGTCCTTGGCTGCTGGTATCTAGGCATGATTTTTCCCCACAGTTCTCTGCTAAGACAGTTTCTGGGTGGGCCAGAAACAATCCTGCAGGAAAGGAAATGTGAACTTTGCTGCCTTTTTTCCAGGATAGAATCCTACTGTTACTTCCATCTCAGGCATCCGGGTACCAAACCTAGGACCTGAGCTTAGGATTTCTTGGCTCCCAGAAGGGAAGTGTGTTGTGTTTTAGTCTCACAGGTCCATAGACAGGCTATGGGTGTGTTGGTGATGGCAGTGATTTGTGAAGCTCATTTACTGGCAAAAGCCTGATTCCTTACGTCGGTATTGGGAAATACTAAATGTTTACATTAAAAAAATCACATCGGGGGAAAAATACATTAAGTCCTTCCTTCCTTCATCAGTCATTCCTGGCTTACAGTACATTTTTATTGTACACTCTCTTTGCTGTTGTATATCATTAAGGCTTCAGTCTCATATGTTCTGTGTTCAGCAGCATGTAGATCAGTGACTTCAGATGAAACATTTCTGCCTTGCAGGTGTTAGAACATATGTGGATCCTTTTACGTATGAGGATCCAAACCAAGCTGTGAGGGAATTTGCCAAAGAAATTGATGCCTCCTGCATAAAGATTGAAAAAGTTATTGGTGTGGGTAAGTGCCAGAACCTTGCCGTTTTTTCATGTAAATACAGTTGTAAACTTGCTTTTAGGAAACATGGGTCCCTGTGGTTTCTGTACGACAGTTCCCCCAAATGAACGGACATAATGGTTTGACAACGCGGCTCCTGGACAAAGTGAGGC
>NW_010262856.1:0-1177 GCF_000690775.1 Eurypyga helias
CGCGGGGACACGCGGGGACGTGGGAAGGGACGGGATGGACACCCGGGAAAGCAGGCGGCCCCGCAGCAGGTGCATCTGCAATACTCTTATATATTACCTCTTCTCAGGAAACGTAAGAAAAATAGACAATATTACATATGTCACACCATAAATAAAGTGAACAGTCACTCGAGGGGCACCCGGCAATGCTCCCAGCTCTGGGTGCACAGAAACCTCCTGGGGAGGGGATGCACCGAGGTCTGGGGGTGCACAGAACCCCCCCAGGGGGATGCACTGAGGTCTGGGGGGGGGCACAAAGCTGCAGCAAGGCTCGGTGCTGGTGGCACGGGTAACGCCGTCCCGGGGGTGCCCCGTGCACTGAGCTCTGCCGCGGTGCGGCACGGCCCCTGGGTGACTGGTAACACAACCGACCCGGCCCCAAGCCTTTCCCTCCTCTTCCTCCCCTACAGAAAACACACAGGATGGTTTTTGCAAATGCGGAAAAACTACAGCTCCTATCGAGCACACGACTTCTGTTCGCCTCCGGCCAGCCTCGCTCCCCCACGCCACAGCCTCCAGCGCGTTCTCGTCATCTTTTATTTGGCAAATGTCTCTTATTATTATCACTATCGTCGTCATCATCATTATTATTATTATTTTGGACCTCTGCAAAACACTATTTACATTCACATTAGCGTACAGCACTCCTGTCCCGCGCGGGACTTCCCTCCTTGGAGCCGGGGGACTTTCCGTATTGCACTCCCGTCCTCTGCGCTTTGTACAATGATGCGAGAAATACAAAATAATCGACATCGTCCGTGGCTGCCTCCCGGGCCGGGAAGGAGGTGGTGCTCGCTTTCCTTTCCTTTTTCCACTTAAAAAATATCCTTGCAAAATAAATCCGACACGGGGTGTGAGAGCAGCCCAGCAGTGAGGGGCTGGGAGGGGTGTCCAGCCACAAAAACAGCGGCCCCCGACGGCTTCAGGAAGGGTGAAACCCAAAAATCTGTCTTTTTAATCTCTGTTTTTAATTCTCTTTTTTTCCGGGGCGGCGGTGGGCAGAGGTAGAGATGTGCCGGCTCCGGCTGTGCCCACCCGGGCGGTTCTCAGCCACCACCTTCCCCTCCCACGCCTGGGGGGGCTTGCTTCTGTTTAAAAAAAAAAAAAAAACCAACCTTTTTTTGTTTTGGTTTTTTTT
>NW_010262856.1:1228-1677 GCF_000690775.1 Eurypyga helias
AGGGAAAGGAAGCGACAACAGAACGAAACGAACTTTGGCAGTGGAGAGATGTTTGGATATTCCTTGGTTTTGGATTTCCTTTGGAGCAGAGGTGAGTCTGGTCTGTTCTTGGCTAGCTAGCAAGGTAGTTACAGGTGAGCGTCTGTCACGCGGCTTGACTTGGCGTCGTCTGGTTTTTGGATTTTTCTTTTTTTCTTTTTTTTTTTCCTTTTTTACAATTTCTTACTTAAAGCCAAAGAGTCCGACGTTTTCTTTTTTATTTTCTTTATTTTTTTTACAAAAAAAAAAAAAAAGGAAGAGAGAGACGAAGAAAAGAAGTTTCTTTCCTCCTGCAAACGAGCCCCTCGGCAGCGCTGATGCGGGCCAGAGCCGGGCTGGCCTCTCCCCGCGTCGCTGCGTAGCGAAGCTGCAGCCAAATCCCTCATCCAGAAAGAGGAAAAAAGAAAAAA
>NW_010262856.1:1809-2054 GCF_000690775.1 Eurypyga helias
AACTGATAGAAAACCAACCAAAAAAAGCCAAAACAAAGACCGAAGAGAGAACAGAGAAGACCGGTATTTGCCTTAACTCCACTTAAAGCCCAGTTTGAGGATCCGTGAGGATTATTTGTGAGAGCTAGAGAGGTCGTTTCGGAGGTCACACGAGTCAGGTAGCTGAGGAAATTGCATCGAGTGCAGTCCGTGTCTTTTGGAGAGCGGTGGTAGCAGCGGCGGCAGTCCGGGAGCGGCTCAGCGGG
>NW_010262857.1:0-1029 GCF_000690775.1 Eurypyga helias
CCCCCAGCCACCGATGAGGCCGTTCTCAGTGCTCCCACACCCCAACTGCTCAGACATCAGTTCCCACAGGCTCCGGCTCCCTGCAGCCTGAGCCAGATGGGAGAGGGAGGCTGCTGCCCTATGCCCTGCACCCCAAAGGGTTCAACCTGCTTCCCTTGGGGGACCCCTTCCCCGGAGCATCCTCTCACCCTGGGCTGCTCTGACACCTTCCCTCTCCCACTCCTGTCTCCCCTAGGTCTGTGTGTGGGGCTGCAGCGCTGTTGTGGTGGTGGCTGTTTCGTGTTTCCTGCTCCATGTGTTCGCACTTGGGGATGGGTACAGGATGGGGATGGCAGGTCCTGGCTCCCCCCTGCCCTCGGAAGCTAAGGTGCCCCGAGCAGGAGCAGCCAGATGGTGCCCAGCACGGGCACGGCCCCTCCTTTGGCCCCCGTCAGCGGCCACGCAGTAATGAACCCGAAATAGGTTAAGACGCCGTGGATGCTGGCTGTGTGCCCCACGGCCGTGGCACCATTTGTTTGCTCTCTCGTTTTTCCCTCCCATCCTGGAGCCAGAGTGCACAGCTCTTGCAGCGTATAATTACCGAGCGGCCTTGTGTGCACTGTCAGTGTGCAAGGGCTGGCTCTGCCCCCTCTCCAGCAGCTTTCCCTGCACCCACAAATCCTCCAGTACGAAAGCCCAGAGCAGAATTTGCCTAAGTCTGTCTTCAGCCCCACAGCTCCGCAGAACCCAGGAATCTGCAAAAAGTCTGTCCAGATGCGTGTGGCAGCCAAAATCCCAGCCGGAGCAGGGCGACGCGTGGGGAGGAGGCACAGCTTTGGGCTGAG
Source organism: Eurypyga helias (assembly GCF_000690775.1). Taxonomy (NCBI): domain Eukaryota; kingdom Metazoa; phylum Chordata; class Aves; order Eurypygiformes; family Eurypygidae; genus Eurypyga; species Eurypyga helias. The sequence continues at coordinate 825 of NW_010262857.1, forward strand.
CTCCCGCTCCAGCCCCACTCAACCTCCCCTCCCGGGGTACGAGCGCGCTGGGCTGCCCAGGGTGGTTTCAGGTCCATCCAGGGCCCTGGCCCGGTGCAGAGCGGAGTGCTGATCCTCCTCCTCCACCTTGCCTCCTCTGACCAGCCCCAACCCACCGCCGTCCCCACGTTTCTGGGCTGGGCCGTGGCAGCCCCAGACCCGCTGG
>NW_010262857.1:1081-1720 GCF_000690775.1 Eurypyga helias
CAGCCTATCCAATCCTCTTGCATGTTCACCTCTGGGTGAGCCCTTGGCTGCTCCCTGCTCTTGTCCTGCAGCCACAGCCCAGCTGTACCCTTTCCCTGCACAACTGGCTGCTGGGGAACCTGAGGGAGAGGGTGAGGTGCTCAGGATTTTCCCCAGGCTGCTCCTCCATGAGCTGCCCTCATTCCTGTGCTAAGGGGGAAAAGCTGGTGGGGACCAGCACCAGAATGTGACCTGACGGCGTGGATGGGTACCAAAATGCCCCAAGGGGAGCCATGGAAAAGGTGCTGGGGTGAGGGAAGCAGGGAGATGAGAGTAGGCAGGAGGAAGCTAATATTGCAGCCTCCAACAGACCCCAGGGTCTGGGGTCTGCAGGAACGTGTTCCCCCAGGGAGGCTGCCTGAGCTTACCCTAGGCTGCCCTTCCTGAGGGTGGCATGTCCTTGCAGAGCCGTGGGTCTCCCCCCACCCTGTCACTGCAGCTGGCAGCTCACCAAGCCTGGCCCTGATGAGACGAGGATGCTCCATCCGGACAGATAATAACCGAGCACTTTAGAGCTCTCTAATCTAGGAACGCTCTTGCAGGCATTAGCTGAATGACCCTCTTCACAGGACCAATCCAGCCAGCTTTCAGTGAGCGGTC
>NW_010262857.1:1847-2061 GCF_000690775.1 Eurypyga helias
CCAGCAGCGGAGCCGGTGCAGGGACATGTCCCTCAGGACTTCGCAGGGCGCTGGAGGGCAGGATCAGCCCGAGAGCTGTGCGGCAGCGTTGAGGCTGGGGTGAGAGGGGGAGCGCTGGGACTGGACCATGGGTGAGTGCTGGGGGTGGGTTTGCAATTGCAGCGTCCCAGTGCCAGCCCCACGGCGCCTGGAAAGGGACACACTCGTCCCCATG
>NW_010262858.1:0-3950 GCF_000690775.1 Eurypyga helias
TCCTGGCTGAACCCAGCACATATGCTCACAGCCTACTTCTACTAACAACTCACCCAACACTGGGAGTAAGCAAATTAAAGCTTGGTCAGACAAGCAGACTTTTCCAAGGAACATCTGGTATAAATATAATTTGATGGGAGATCAGGAACCACTTGCATGTGGCACACAACACCCAAAAAACCGAGCAGACACAGCCGCTTTCAGATCACAAGCTCCAGAATACAAAAAAAATTTCTAAACAAAATGCAAGCAGGTTTTGCACTCTATTTTCAAAGTTATGTGATAATTAAATAGAGATCAAATGGGCAAGTCTAGGCAAGCTGACTCACCTGACCTATTCTGTTCCAAAAGTCTCCTGCTGTATCTTGAACCTGAATATTTAAGTCAATGCAAGCTGGCTCAAAACCTTTATCTGAGTTTTAAGGGTGAGAAAGAGAAGTACTTTTTAAAGAACTCTTTTTCATACTAAAACTGGATGGCTTGTTTCCTAACAAAGGAGTGAAGAAAAGCTAAAAGGGAGAAAAATAGATTTTCTCTATAGTCGTGCCCTACAAAGGAAAAAAAAGCCTGGAAATGAAAATCCTTTAAAAGTATCTCAGTGATTACTGTAGGCTGGTGTCATTAGCTCTCGAGCTTAAGGATAAAACCAGATTCACTTTCAAAATGAAACACCGATGTCTGACAATTTAAGTAAAAAGATGTATTTATGGTACTATCTCCATCATACGATTAAAAAATATCTCTTTCGCTTTAATGGAGCCTCAAGTACACGTCATGGTACTTTGCTTTCTTTTTCCATCTGGATAATGCTAGTCCTTCCAAATGAAAGTGGAAGCATTTTTGGTGACAGTTTCACAATAGACTTAGGCAGACTTATGCTGCTAAATGTCAACTGATGGGTTGAGCCAGCTAAAAAAATAACCATTTTCTGCAGCTGATGTGACTGTAAACTGGCCTTGCAAAAAGAAGAATAAAGACAAGAGATTAGGTTTCAGCTGGAACACCGAGCAGATGCAATTCACCTTGTGGCTGCATGTGCATTACCAACACAAGGGACAGCACCTGAACTGGGGAACTGGAGACGTCCCAAAGCCCAATGGCTATTTCCTTCACACTTGGACTTCCAGATTTCCAAAGAAAAGCTTCATCTGGTTCCCTGCCATATATTATTAATGATGTAGACTGTTAGAAGCCTGCTAGAAATATGCTCTACTTTCAGCTATTTGCACCACTGCTTTATTTCTCAGTACTCCTCCCAGCTGAGACAATGAAAACGGTCTACTCGCTTCCATTCTCCGATTCTCATGTACTAGCCCAAGGCTGTACTTTAAAAGCCAAACAATGCAAGGAAGTGTTGGCACAGAAGTTGTTTACAGCAAATTTGTTTAGGAAAAATTTCAATTAGTCATTCCTTCTGTTTGGGGAAAAAAAAAAAGTGCCTTATAAATTTATTTTTAAAGTACTAAACATGAGCTTAGCCTTTTTCAGTCTTGTAGTGTTATTTTTAAAATGGCTTTGTCAGAGGAAGGAAATGCCTGTGGTAAAAAATGAAAGTGTATCTTTTGGGGCAATTTCTAGGGGGTCCCAACTGTCACTTCCCACCATGGAGACCAACAGGAGAGGACTCACAGTGAGGAAGTCCCAGGACTGCCTGTGGAGCTTCCCCCCACCCCGCAGAGTGGCTGGGGGACAGAAGGGCTCTGGCTGAGCTGGAAGGGGAACCATCAGCAGCACAGCTCCTCACCAGAAAGTACCTGGCTGAGTAACACTGAGGCACTCTCCTCTTGCAGAACATCACTGCTTCCCATGCTTTGGGAAGTCGTGTCAGACGGGAAAGCTGCTTCCTACCTGCCCTAGCTGCCTGACAGCGACGTGTCCCTAGGGATACAGATGAGGATCTGCCCTGAAACAAGTCTCTCACAGCCTCAGAGGCGCAGTCCCTCTCTCCCACACTAGGGTCTCCAGCAGCTTCCCTGATGTAGGCTCCATCCTTCCTCCCATGGCAGCAGTCCCTGCTGCAGCAGGGGCAGAGGGAGATAGCCCTCCCTCACTCCCACACACCCCAGCCGGGTGGAGGAAGCGCTCGGCTCCGCACAGTTCTTGGCCAGCCCAGCCCTCATGGTTGAAGGCTCTTATGACCACCGCCCTCTAGGTTAGAAGAAAAGATCAGCCTGCCACAGAGCAACCCTGCCCACGCCAGATTCCCGTCAGCAGCTCTGCAGTCCCCCAAAATACGGGAAGAGGAAGGTGTGGAGTGAGCCAAGAGCTGAAAGGAAAGGCCAGAAGCTGGAACTGGAGGACTATCCAGAGAATCACCCTTTTGGCAGGTGATCAGTGGGAACCATGGCAGGAACATACAGGCAAGCCCTTGCCAACTGGCAGGAGACTCCTTGACCCCAGCACTGCTCCTAGGCTGGCCTGCTGCTTCCCCAGCTACTGGCCAAAGGGGCTACTACAGCAGGGCCAGCAGCTGGAATGAGGCTGCATAACAGCAGTGGGGATCACAACTGGAAATGGAGCTGCCAATGACGGAAATGAAATGAGGAAAAAACCCAGCTCTGCCAAGCTTCTCCTCTTTGCCATTGTACCTAGGAGTACGACGCTTCTAGCTTCCGCTGGCTCAAAGGAAAGGATGCTCAGTGCTATGTGTGTGAAGGACCATGGCCTCTGGGGGAATGCGAGCTTCCTCATACCTTTGCCCACTGGCCATCTAGAAGCAGGCTGCAGGCACAGAGCTGCTCTGCAGCGGATGGGGAAATGCTCTACCCACACCACCAGCGTGCTCGGAAGCTCTTAGCTTCTTCCCAAACTGAGGAGGATCCAACAGGTGCTGCCAGCAGGTTTCCAAAGGGACAACAGGAGAGGAAGATGGGAGAGGAGGCAAGGAAGTTAAGCAGAATGAGGTATGAGACCCTCTGCTTTAGCACCGAGCCTCATCTGCTCTCCCCTGTTGATGTTTCTCTCCCCTGTCTTCCACTTCAGCAGTTAGAAACTGAGACATCAAAGGCTCATCTGCTACAGCTTCCAGGCTTCCCCTCCTCTGCAAGGGAACATAAATACAGAAAATAAACAAATAGGACTCTGCTACCTCATTTCTTACAGGGACTGCAGAAGCAATGTGTGTGCTGCAAAGCAATAATATTTTGAACTCTGATCCCTCCAAACCACCAGCATGGGCAAAAACCCTGAGGTTTTATCCTGTATTAATAAATCCTGAGAAACACACATACTGACAGCATCTTTGCAGGGAAAAAAAGGAAAGTAGGGGCAGATGCAAGGCAGCCTGAGTGCTTCCATCATGGCAATTTTATTGGAAATCGTACCAAGAAGGTCAGGATTGCAAGTCACGGGTTGCTATTACTGGCTGAAAGGCCATCAAAAGGCAGCCTGTGAGCATACCACCCCAGTTTCATACCTACAGTCTTAGCCCACCTCGATAGCTCCCACAATACTTTACTAAGGTGTTTATTTCATCAGCACATCAATAGGGATTAGTGCTTATATGAAATAATCCCTGGGAGATATCTGTCAAGTAGTGGGACATTTGTGACAGGGTGTGAAAAGAAATCTGACCTAACTTGTTCATGCCACTGTTTGTATTTCAGACTGGATTTTCTGGGATTTTGCTTTTCTTTGGGATGGTTTTTTTTTTTTCCCTGAAGGCTTGAACACTGAGCTCATTTTGAAACTAGAATGGAAAAACTTCAGTCACAGCTGAACTGAACAACACAGAAGTTTTACTGGTTTGACCCCCCTCTTCCAATAACTTCTATCCTATTCCCACTGTCATGTGGCTTTGGTATGATTTGCCAGTGCAGCATTCCCACACTCTTCCCAGAGCTGCTTCGGCAGCCCTGCCAAGCAGTAAGAGCCATTTCCTGAGCCTTCACAGGAGGCTGTGCATTCCTGAGGGGCAGAGGAAAGCAGAGAGGCAGGAGCAGGAAAGCAAT
>NW_010262858.1:3981-12921 GCF_000690775.1 Eurypyga helias
CATGAGGCTTGGAGTACATTCCAAAAGTACATTAATGGTCACTGCTGGAGACAAGATATTTGTTAGCGAGAAATTGGTTCTGAATCAGAAAGCAGCTGTTCTTACACTCCAGCAAAAACTACAGCATTACAGTTCTTGCTGTCCCTGTTCTGCGAGAAAGAGGGAGGGCAGATTTCAGAATGGAGATGCTCAGGACACTTGAGAGCACCACACAGAACCTCTCTCACCTGAAATGACTTCCAGCAGTAACATGAGTTTAAGACCATCCCTGAAATCTTCCTCTATGTTCTCAATCTGCGTCCCAGCCTTGCGGAGGTGAGAATTACACCATGCTGTAAACGTCTAAAAACACAGGAAAGAAAGAGAAAAAAAAAAAGCAGTCAGTAATCTTCCCAGAAGGCAAACAACAGTTCAGAACCAAAGCAGTGCTGCTAGGTACCGTGAAACGGATGCAAATGGTGGTCAGGTTATCATCTTTCCACCCGCTGTCCTTGTGGAGCACAGAGTTAGTACCTAAATCTCCAAGGATGTTGCAGTGTGCTCCCATGACAGAGGGAGTCTGAGAGACACGGTCACTTCATGGCTCCAGCATGTCTGATTTTCTGGAGAGGCCCCTACATTTTGTGTTTGGTTTAGAATACCCTGAAACTGATTTTAAGGCATGCTAAGTGCTCAGATTGCTAAGGACTCCAGTGGTGCTAGATGACACAACATAACGTGAAGGAGAACAGAAAACAGCATTCCAGATCTTCTTGTCTCTAGACAGGTGCTTAAGGAAAAGCGGACCATTCTCCTACAGCCAACTTCTTCAACCCCCAGCAAATGCTGCAGCCTTCAGACGCTGAGGGAGAGCGTACCGAACTCGCCAGGCACATAAACCACATCCCAGCGGTGTCTGTCCTGCTGCTTCTGTTCTCACCGACTTGCTGCTGAGTGGACCTCTCTCCCCTGCGCGACTGTCCCACCTCCTCCTCTCATGTGGAGGAGTAAATGCTTTCTGAATAACGATGCTATCACCCATCTCGGCAGAAGCGCAGGCCCCAGGAAGGACAAACGTAAGCATTACTTAGCAACACTACTGTCTGGCACAATCCCAAACTCCCACTATTTGACAGCCTCTGGCAAAAGGGTCACTGCAGCCACCTCAGTGACAGAAATCACAGCCACTCTGCAATTAGTGATGTTACGCACCACCACTGGAGTTATAATAAGAGTTTGAAGTGTGGGAGGGACCAAGGTCCAAACTACAACACAGCCAGCAGCCTTCAGGCTAAACAACACTTTTTGGAAACGCCTTCTGACCTCAAGTGATCAGGATAAGAGGATCTCTCATACGAGAGAAATTAATTTCATCACGACTGGTGACAAGACACATTTTCTGTGGTCGCAATCTGTCAGCCCACATTCTGAACAATGAGCACGTGGTGCACTGACAGGGGAAGAGACCATCTCATCCAAGAGGTGCTATAGTAGGGATTATGTCAAAACACGGTGTGAATGGGTCTCAGAGAAAAAAGTGCTACTATTCGATGGTCAAAACACGAGAAGGAAACACTGAGGAAAACCTCAGTGTGGAATGGTCAAATCAAAGAGCCCCACCTGGAGGTACAGAAACTGTTTGACACAAAAGTACTCTTTGAAGGGTAAATGGCAGCAACTAGTTCTTTTATGGCAGACAACCTTGTCCAAGTGCTAATGAATGTGCTTCACAGTGTTTGCATAGGACACCAAGTAAACCCTTTCCTTTGTACAAACTGATAACCCCTCAATCGCTCTTTAAATAGAAGGGCAAGGTTACTCAGGAAAACAGCGGCTCCCCAAGATCAGTGCTATCACAAGGAAAGGAGACCTGTCTTTCCAATTCAACTCACTGACCCAGCAGAGACCTGTTTACTGTCTTTGGTAAGGCTAGTCTTCTGCGGAGTTAGCACACGGGGACAGTTCAGCAGAGACTAAAAAGCCTCTGCAGGAGAAAAATCAGGCATACGTGGGCCAAGGAGGAGGGTGGAGTGGACCGCAGTAGTCATGCCATCTTAGGCTGTTGGGGAACCACAGCAGGAAGGACTCAGCTGACACTGAAGCACGGCATGCCCAAAATATAGAAATACTTCACCACTACTTACACCAGGCACAGGATTTCAAAAGAAAGATTACCCCAAGTGGCTAAGACCATCAGGGCTTGCTCTTATTTGCCTGGAAGCCGGGCTTCCTCTATTAACCTGCTCACATCCACACTTACACGACTACAAATAGCATAGCAGAATCTTTCCTTGGAAAAAACACAGGTGCCAAGCTTCCCACTGCTGCACTCTGGCCTTGCTCTGCACCAGGGCTGCGGGATGGAGCAGGATAACAGTGCAGCTGTAAATACTTTCATGGCAATGGCCCTTTGGACGGATGCATGTATTGTGAATGTCTGGGATTTCTTTTTTCAAGATGGTCTGGTTCCCTTCCAGATTTGGAAGCTTTTAAAAAAAAAAGAGTAAGTCATTAAGCACCTTTTATTGCTTTTTATTGTTATTCCCCTGAGAAATAAAAGTGGGTTGTTGTTTGGGTTTTTTTCCCAAATAAAAGAGGTTTTACTTGAAAACGGGCCCTGTATCCTGAAGTACATCCTTTTGGCACTACGTTTTTCATTCCACAGTCTGCGCTGTATTATGTGAGGAGAGGTTCACTCATTTGGATCCCTTCTGCAGCCAGGCTCCTCCACTCCTCCAGAGGGGCAAATCTAAGAACAGAGATGCTTTCAAATGCTACCTCATCATCACATACCAAAGTATGACAGCAAGTTGCATCAGGAAGATTGTGGATGCCCATGAACCTCCTCATTTTTGGAAAGCAGATAAAGCAAGATACCTACAGCTACTGTCTGGCTTCAGGTCACATTATAAAATCCATGTTGAATTGAGGAAGAAGCCCGAAATCTAATTCACAGGCCACCAGACTGCACCATAAGCAGCACGCAGCATATGGGAACAGCAACTCAGCATGGATGCATCTGGCTATTTTACAGGAGAGCAGGGTTATGAATGCTTTTAATAAGAGTGGGCATTTATTGCACTGGGATTCACAAAGCATATTCTTCATAGACCAACCCAGAGCAACATCCATCAAAACAGAGTAATCAGAAAACAGTTTTACATCGTATATGCTGCATATAGTGCACAGGAGTAAAACAACTTCTTACTACAAAGTAGGAAATTGGAAGGAGATTTGACAGACAGATGGCTGGAGAACTGTGGCAGAAAAGTGAGGGGGAGCAAGAGAAGGGAGAGCTGAAATTTTTGCTGACCGCTGCGGTCTTGCAATCCTGGCAGTCTTGTTTGGAGCCATTTTGACTGACTTGGCTTCATGCATCTGCACGGGATCCTTTTTTGTTATTCTGGGAAACCTACAGAAACCACCCACTCGCCCCATCCACCTTCTGGGCAGCGCAGCCGCTCCTCCCCACACCCTGAGTCACAGCTCACGGTGGCAATCAGCTCCGGGCAGTTGATAAACCCTGCTGGGCTTACCAAACAAGAGTTTGAAAGTGGAAGGGGCTACTGAGAGCAGACAGATGCCTTTCTAGTGTGGGCCCCGCCATGGAAGTAGCCATACAAGAAAAAAAAAGAGCAAACACAGCACAACAATAAAAAAAACGCACAAACCCACCTGTGTTGGCTGGGGTGAGGCGAGGTGCACCCCATTTGTAGGGCAGAAATGCACTGCCAGGTGGGAAGCACCATCTCCTCGACTGTGAGCTCAAACCACTGCTCTGAGGCAGCAGATGTGCTTCCTTTCTACCTGCAGATGCAGAAGCCTGGTGACTATACTCCTGCTTACCTCTAACTCCTGATCCTAAAGATAAGGAAACAAATACTCCGCTACCTACGGAAATTTCACAGAGCTGGAAAACTACTTGGTATTAAATAACAGCACAAAAACATACCATCAACTGGCTTTTCTTCATGCAAATCTCACACCATAAATTTTCTATGGTAACTGCACACGAGGTGCAAACAGAGATGTGTTTCTTGGCCCTTGGATCTTTCCATATATTGTACGTTTAACCTCATTTTTGGACACAAGCATTCGCCAGGACCCCCCCGCAGGTCTGCCTCTCGTTCAGTGTTCACAGTGGAGGATGCCCAACGAAGAAGTGCACGTGCGTTGGCAAGCACGCGTGTGCATTTCTCCTCGCTGCTCTCTGTACCCCACTCCCACCTAGCGAGGATTTGTGGCTTCCTTTATTTACACCCCAGCTTCGTCAGCAAGATCCCCGACACCAAGATCAACTCTTGCTATTTGTGTGCTGTACAAACAACAGGACCTTCGTATTCTATCACAATATCACCTGTCAGGTAATAAAAAAGAATAACAAATGCTACTAAAAGCAAGCAAATATGATTAACTGTTCTGCTGCCTCAGCACACGAGGCAGGTTTACTGCTGGGGTAAGCTCTACAAGGCTACCTGCATACCTATGTTAACAGGCTCGCACACCCTTTTTCTGACAGGACATGAAAAGTCCCTGCTTCTTCAGAGTTATTAACCCTTGCGCAGGGACTAGTTAAAAACCAACAGCCAAGTGCTTGCTGGAGGTCCTGCAGCCAAAGCTCCAGTGAGAGCCACCTTCAGCTAGCTCCTTCCAGGTGTATCCCAGTCCTGCCAACTGCAAACCTACCTTTGGTTTTCCCTGTATTACATGTGCATGCACACAGGCACTCTCTGGTATTCCTTGCACTTCCAAGCTTTTGCTTTTGTTTCTGAAAGCCAATAACCTTTCCTCTTCACATTGTCCTTTCCAAATCCAGTACCTTTCTGGTATCAAAGGGCTCAAGCAACGTTCCCAAAACCTGGAGAAGCAGGACAGTAAGCCAAAACTTTTAAGTTTAGAGAATGTTTCTGTGTGAAAAGCAGCAGTGCCGGTGACACCACTGAGAGTAGATCTAGAGAGCTCTTTGCTGCAAGAAAACAGTCAGAAGGCACTTCAGCTGCTGCGCAATTTTAGTAATGTAAATGTCGAAGCTACTGCAACCACATAAATGACAGATATATATTAAAAAAAAAAGGGTGTGTGTGTGTGTTGCAGTTTTATCTCTTTGTGGCTGCAACAGTGACATTCCAGCTTTATCTGACCTTTCCAGATGCTCTTCACTTCTCTCCTTGCTAAATCACTCTTCCATAGAATCATAGAATAGAATGGTTTGGGTTGGAAGGGACCTTAAAGATCATCTAGTTCCAACACCCCTGCCATGGGCAGGGACACCTTCTACTAGACCAGGCTGCCCAAACCAGCCTTGCTTTCCACGGGTAAGTGTAAACTTTCTGACACAGCCAAAAGACTGCTGTATTTGTGTAACAGCCCTGGAGAAGCTGTAACGGAGCCAGAGCAGTGCTGCTTGCCTCCCTGACAGGAAAAAGGTCTGGCTTAAGCAACCAAAGATGGAATTCACTGGAGCACTGCCTCGCCAGAACACCACCACCATGCTCAAAGGGAAGCAGTGTTCATGGCCACCAAGGCACCCTCCTTTCTTGTGTTTATGCTGGGGGGATGAATTTTAAGCAAGTATTTCAACACAGCTCTGCTGTTGAGATCTGTCCTTGAAGATTTGGCTCCTGTTAAGAAGGGGATGAAGCTCCTAGCACAGCCTAGTAGCACAGTTTTATGCTGTCTGCACAGGTGGTCTGCGAAGTGAGATCTTGAGCAGGCCGAAAGCTATGGGTGCTAGCCCAGGCTTTCTTCTAGTGCAGTAGGGGAAATAACAAAAAGACTCCCTTTCCAGTCATCAGGAAAGAAAGCAGGATATTCAAAGAATACATCATGCACAGCTGGAAAACACAATCAATTTACCCAGCTGCAAGTGCTGCTCCCTGCCACCGCTGTGTTCAGGAGTGCACCTGGTCTTCTGTCTGCAAAGCCAGGGTGCACAGCACTCCCTGCCTGGCCCAAAAGCTAACTCCCCACGGCACCCGCCTACTGCCCCACCACGCGTTAAGGGGCAGCTTAGACAGACCCGCTAATTCCTGCTACAAATTCTACAGCCCATTCCAAGCTGCAAGGGATCCTCTTTAAGTAAGGCTGTCTGGGACAACAACTGAGGCACTCGCCTAATAATGACTAATAGTTTATTAAGACCAGACAGAAAAATGCTGCACATACGGCTTTTTTAAGGAATAGAATTACTAATAAAGCAGTTCCAGCTGTCACAGAATGGGATCCTTTCCACCTTGGTAGTCTGAGAGCTGAATATACTGTATCAAGCAAGGAGGATGCTAACCCACAGTCACCACAAATCTCTGTCTTGCTCCTTGAACAGACAGACTAGGCCATCGTTAGCTTAGTAATTGGAAGATTTTGGACTGGAAGGCTGGGCAGGCCATGAAACAAATCTCAACCATCCAGTCCAAGTTTCCCTGAACTCAGCACTAATTCATTACCAGCATTAAGTCCCAGGGTCTCATGTGATTTTTTCCCCTTTCTGGTGCTATTGGTCTCTAACAGTTTCTGTGGCATCCCCCTTTCTCCAAATCCTCCTTTCACACCCTAACACACTTGGAAGAATTGCTGGGGTCTCGTGGGTGGCTGCTTGTCACCCTCCCCACACTCAACACAGACTCAAAAGACAGGCTTGGTTGCAGCTTCTTTTCCTGCAGGCTGTGGTATAAGCTGACAAGGAGGCGCTCAGTTAATTAGGGAGTAGTTACAAAGTAATCCTGGATCCTGTCAACACCTTGGCACAAGAAAGGCCATGGCTGGACAAGACAGATCACACCAACAACCCTAGCAAAGAAAGCTGGGCACTGAAAGGGGTCTGCAAGGACACTTCATGAACTACAGCTGTGATCATATATGCCAAAACTGTCTCCTGGCCCACTGAAGAGTTTCTGTGCCCAGATGCTGCAAGTGACAGAAGCTTTATGCACAGACGTATTGGTGGATTTCAGCTGCAATGGAGGAAGGGCAGCCCTACAGCCCTCACCTCCATATACTCCCACTTCTTGGTTTACTCCTTGGTGTACTCAGGTGTCTGCTAGGATGCCCAAAAATACTCAAAAATGGCCATCCTCTCCCCGAAGTGGAGCTCTATCCTCTACACAACCTCATGCTAAGTCCAGGGAACCACCCAAAGTGTCTTTTGTTTGAACTTGAATCAGCCATCATTTGCCATACCCTCCAATTTCATCTTCTGACCTGATATACCTCCACCGCACATTGCTTTGCCTTTGAAGCCACCTAACAATTTTGAAAATAAGAAAGGCTTTTGATGAACCCTTTCAGCATTTACTCTCCAAACCCATTCGCCAGGAGACGGGGGTGGTTCAAAGAGCATGGTTTGTGTTGAAGAGTTACACTATCAACAGCTGACTTCGAAAGAATTATAGGGTATGATGGTCAGTGAGACCAACGCTGCACAAGGAAGAGCTTTGCCTTCCAATGGAGTTGGCCAATTCTCTTAGAAAGGCCGAAGGCATTAAATGGGTATTCAGAAGGAATCATTAGAGACACTCACAGCACTATTTAGCCACCCCCACAAAAGGAGTTTAGTACCACAGTGGTAATGTCCTGTTCTGGTTTAATAGCAGCCACTGAGTTCCAAGCATGGCTGAAAGACAAAACACAGCCCACTCTGCTTCTGACGTACTACGTCCTAAAAACGGGAGGTATCATTACCCTGTACTGTGTGTTACCAGCATCCACCTAAAAAACCATTTGGTGCCTGTGTAAGGAATTACTGAGGGTAAAAAGGAAAACTGTAAACTTACTTGCATTTCACAACTCCAGGGCAGAGCCCACGCAACTTGGAAACAGAGCTCCATCACTGCTTCTTAGCCGCTTCCCAAAACCCATCTCTGCAGCTCAGGATGAGAACAATACTAGAGCAATAAAAGCCCCAGCCCTGACTGTAAGTGCGTAAGACCGACTAAATCCCACTGGGAACATGAAGTTGACCACCAAAGCCTCTCCTTGTCCAGAGGAGCTAGGAACCACTGCATAGGTAAAATAAACCGCCCTGACAATTCATTCTTTGGGATGATGGCAATGAATCAGCACATCATTTGCAAGAAACACAAGTAAATTCAGTGTAGGAGTCTTCATTTTTGCTCAGTGGAACACAGTTCTCAGTGTCTTGTACAACTTTTAATTCTCCTCTCCTAGAAGACAGGACCAAAATAAAATTAAAAAAAAAAAAAAAGCCAAAGACCCTTTCACACTGCTTTTACACTGGTGTGGTATTAACTGCTTTGGAGTCAGAACAATCCCTTTTATTAGCTAACAACGAGCTAAAGCGTGAGGGCAGAAATCTCGATCTAGATTTACCCAACACAGGGTAAATATTTGTTCTTCCCTACATTTGTGCCTCTGGAGCCTTTAACTCCATTTCTGCTACAGAGCTGCACCATTTCAGGAAGAATCTGCTTCTGGCATTTGAAAGCTACTGGCCATTAAATCAATGAGTCGGCTGGCATTTCAGACCAGTAAAGTACAAGCTCTCTTTATCCCAGTTACCAGGGAGCCCTAATAGCCAGGAACTTACAATAACTCTTCAGACATGCAAAAACCATGCAAGAAAAAATAAAAAAGAACTGCACAAGGAAATCAACTGGCTAGAAGTATTGTCCTTTAGAGTTCATTGTGAAAGTCAGACTAGCAAGACCCTTCAGTATGCTCTTCTCTCTCTCCTGTGAAATCAGCTCATAAATGTCAACTTGCTTCAAGTTCTCTCATAACCAAAATTAACCAGAGCTTGGCTCTGCTCTTTATATGCTGAGATTCCCAAATGCTTTATAGCATTTGAAGACATACTGGAAGAAATCATTTTACTAAGCACTAGATGCAATTATTTATGGACTGAAAAGTGGCAACAAACCGCTGAAAGCAGGACTGGTCAATTCACGGAGGCTGAAGTCCAATTCTCCAGCACAGGATTGGGCCGTGTGCTGGGTTCAGCCAGGA
>NW_010262859.1:0-1834 GCF_000690775.1 Eurypyga helias
AGGGCCACACCAGCACGCTGGGAATAAGGGGGTCCATTCCCCAAAACGCTGCACCCCAGGGACATTTCCCCACAGCGGTTTCCCCACAGGGGCTGGCATCAGGCAGATGTCAAGCCCCACTGGTGAGCGCCCAGGGCTGGGTTGTCCCCCCGGTCCCAGATCCAGGGGCACTGGAGGGACCAGAGCTTGCAGAGCTGAGCTTTTGCTTGTACCAGTAAGAAAACTTCCCCCCACATCTTGGTCCGACACTACACCAGACTTTGGTCCTATGTTAAAACAGCGAGAAACTGCAGAAGGAGCCCCCTAGGAGCCTGTCCTGCAGGCAAATACCCAGGACAACGGGCATCTGGTGGCCTGTCACCTTGTCCCAGCTCTGGAGCATCCCAAGGGATGTAGGTGACCCCTGTGCTGTGGTCACGGCAGCCTCACCACGATGCTCTGCCCTGTCCCAGCCCTCCAAGCAACGGGGAGCTCTGCGAGCAGCTCGTGCCCTCCAAGGCTGGCAACGCGAGTCATTTCAAACCCGGCCAAAGGGGAAGAAAGACGGCGGGGTTCCGCTCGGCCATCCCCGGGGAGGAGGTGGCAGCATGGGGAGGAAGGAAGTTCTGTCACCCTGCGTGGCCCCTGTGCCACAGAGGCAGGCCCCAGACCCTGGGCAGTGCCAGGTAGCCTCTGCATCCTGCTCCAGCCGGGCACGCTGCCGTGACCGGGCGGGAGATGGCCGAAGCAGCGGGATCCCAGCCAGGGTGGATGCCCATCGCAGGCATTCTGGGCTCAGATCGCAGTAGCGGCCCTCGCTGGGGATCTCGGTGAGGACCCCAATGCAATGGGCTGTGGTGATGCCCTTTGCCCCCCGGGATGCTCGGCTGTACCAACAGATGACACAGGGGCTGTCATGGCAATAGATTTCTCCAGCCTCAAATCCCCTCTGGGAGCTCTCTCCTCATGGTGAAGCCCACACCAGCCTCACGGGCAGCATCTCTCCTCATTTCTTCTTGATTTCCAAGGTTAGCTTGAAGCTTTCCCTTCCTTTTCCGGGGTTCCTGCCTGCTAATGCCAATATGTGCCTGTTTGCTCTTCTCCTGCCCTTTGCACTGAAACACTGCTTGGGCATTTGCCTTCTGTCGGAGGAAACTACTTCAGCCCCGGCTGGGTTCATGCCTGCAGGAGAGGGAGCGATGGGAAAACCCGCACCCTTAACCCCAAACCCCTTTGCTGGCTCCCTGACCCGCTCTATTCCGAGCCAGCAGTAAATCCATCTCCGGGAGTGGGCTGCCAGCGCACCCACAGCCCGTCCCCCAGCACCCAGAGCCGTGGCCACGCACAGGGGACATGGGGGCTCTGCTCCTCCCGTGCCCGTCCTGCTGCCCCGGAGCCTCCGCGGCATTTCTGCTCCCAGAGCGGGCGAGCGCTGACACGCACGCCGGGAGCGTGGCAAAGCCGGGCCCCCAAACCCCACGGATCACAGCCTGAGCAACGAGCCCGCAGAAGGTCAGCCGAGGCTCTTTCCAAGTTGCTAGAGAACTGGAAGGGCGGCTTGTTGTAAAACTCCACGGTACATTTCCCTGCTCTCAGGAAACCCCCTTTTTTCCATGTCTAAGATGGTTAAAGCTGAGCCCCGAAGGACTTTGTTGTTGCTCTCGTTGCCGTTGCTGCTCCACCCTCACCCCGGTTAAATCTCTGCTTCCACCAAACGACCAAAGGCAGGGGGTGTTGCAGGATGGGCGAGAGCCTGAGCGCTCCCCACATCCCAGTAAACTCATCCGGGATGGCCCAGCCTCCACGGACACGAAGGAGCTGATGGGGCGGGATGGGGCATTGCGCTCCATGCCCA
>NW_010262859.1:2358-3516 GCF_000690775.1 Eurypyga helias
GGCCGCTGGGTCCTCACGAGCCAGCGACTTCGGTTCCTTCCCCTCTTACACCACAGAAGATGTCGGAGGCTCTTCCCCCACCGTGTCCTCCCCATGGGCAAAAACGATGTTGGAGAATGAAAATAACCCGTGATAAGGGCCAGTATCTTTTTTTCCCCCCAAATTAAGAGATAGCTATGGACTAACATACATAAACAACTGGCTTTGGATCCACCTCTCTCTGAACAGCTTCAGAAATGGAAACGCATAGAGAGATGAGCAGAGACGAATAAGGAACTGAGTAATAGGAAGTCCCGGCGGAGGCCGTGGGCACCGGCTCACCCGGAAGCCGCCGTTATTCCAGGCAAGAGCCCGAAGCGCCGAACCCCGTGAGCGTGTGGCACAAAGGCGGCGATGCCTGCCGGCCTGGCTCTGCCCTGGCTGCTCCGCTTTCGGGGTGCTCAGGCATGGCCGGGGGGTTGAGGCAAGGAATTGGCCCAAGGAGCAGGAAGGGAAAGGGCAGGGCACACCGTGGGACGGCTCAGGAGCAGTGCCGGCAGCGAGTGTGGCTCTTACCTCCTCTGGAGCTGCCTTTCCAAAGTGATTTTATCCAGAGGATAAAAATTGGGAATCAAAAGAGTAAAACCATGGCGGGCTGAGCCCAGGCTTTTTGAGGAGTGACACGGCGGCTGCTTTGCCACTCCGGGCCGGCTGCTCACCGGGAAGAGCCTCAGCACCGAGCCCACCAGCTCCCTTTGCACAGGCCCAGTCGAAGCTCAAGATGCTGTAGCCCAAGTCCAGCCTAAAAGGGAGTTGACAACCAAAAATAAGCCAAGACAGGAGAGGATGCACTTTGGGAAGTGGCAGAGATGCGCAGCTCCTGCACCTTGGGCAGACTCAGCATTAATTACTCTGCCAGGGAATTTCTCTCCCTGATGCTCCCGGGGTTTGAGTTGCATTAGCGGATTATCTGCCTTCAGTCCCTTCTTTTTTTTTTTAATAACAGTATCAAAACGGGCACCCGCACCCTGACTGAAAGATATTCGTGTCACTAAATTCTTGCTTCTCCACTATAATCTTACGAGGTGGAGTTTGTTTAATTGCTGAAGAACACGACTGTATTTTGATTAGCGGCTTGAGTCATTTGTGGGGAAGGGCTGACGCGGAGGAGCTAAAATC
>NW_010262859.1:3552-3837 GCF_000690775.1 Eurypyga helias
CGAAATATGTGCCCACTGGGGCGACCCGTTTTCCCAAAGAAAACGATATCCACCAGGCCAGCAAATGCCATGAGCTCCGCTCATCCCGCTGAACACGGGACAAGTGTCTCTGTCGACGGGGATGGTGGAGACGCATCCAGAGGGGAATGAACTCCCCTCGCAGCAGGGAAATCCCTCCCACTCACTTAACACTTTTTGTTTAGTTTCTTAAATAAGGCCATGGATCCGCGCCAGAGCAGCCGCATGGAAGCGGCGGGGAGAGGGAGCTTCCCGGGGGAACCTCTC
>NW_010262860.1:0-1341 GCF_000690775.1 Eurypyga helias
CCCTCTGCCAGCACTCACCTCCGTCCATGTAGAGGGACCAGAAGATGACCCGGTATCCCTTGAGCACCCCGTTGAGGGTGCTGCGCGGGGGCTCCGACCAGGAGATCACGGCCACGTCCGACGTGATGGAGATGGCCCGCACGTTCTCGGGGGGCTGGCTGGGAACTGCGGAGGGGACGGATGGAGGGGATGATCAGCAGGAGCATGGAGAGGCAGCACGTGCCCGGCAGATGCCAGGATGAAGGAGCCATGGCCCGTGGGTCAGCGCCGAGGCTGGGGCAACCCCCGTGCTCACGGGGACGGGGAGGCTGCTGGGACACGCTGTGTTTCCCAGGAAGGGGAGAGCGGGAGGGCTGGCTGGATGTGAAGTAATTAGATCCCATTGCCCCATAAGAGGTAACTCTAATTTTTATGAGCATTTAAATGATAATACATCACCGTAACGATCCTCTTCGAAAATGATTATTGTTTCATATTACTTAGGTGCAAAAATATAAGCACCATGTAATTAGGGACAGAGGATAATAAACTAATACAGATAGTCCGTTTGAACAAAATGAAGGTAATATAATTACGGAAAAGGCACTATTGCTAAAACGGGGGCCCTTGAATACCCCAGGAGGAGTGCTAACATAGCCAGGAAATGATCATGGTTTGACAGGCTAACGAGAGCCCTAATTAAGTATGAAAAACTGCTGAGCAAACGCACGGCAAAACTTTTTTCTCCTTGTTTACAAAATGCCTGAGGCCACCAGCAACCCCTCTCGGATGGACACCCCCTTGGCGCTCCATATATCCACCTTGGTGTCCTTCTGACAGCGCCAGAAACCCCTTTACGTGGCACTTGGCATCCCAAAACCCGTTTGGGACAGGGCAGGGGGTGGCTGAGGGCACCCCCAGGGCGAGAGGAGCCCCGATGGGGGCCGGGACGGCCTTACCATCTTCCAGTGTGGTGGCGTTGATCTCGCTGGACGACGGCCCCGTCCCTGCCCGGTTGAACGCCTGCACCACCACCCCATACTGGGCAAACTTCTTGAGGTTGTCCAGCGTGTAGACCTCGCCGTCTCCCGTGGCTTTCATCTCCACGATGCTGTACTGCCCGTTGCTGCCGGGGCTGTTCTCCCGGTAGCCTATCTGGTAGCCGCGGATCACCCCGTTCTGCAGCTCCTTCTTCGGGGCCTTCGGGGTGCAAGAGGGAGCGATGCGTCACTCAGGGGCTCACAGGGCTCCCTTCCCGCGACCACCTCTCCCCACGTCCCCTCGCAACGCGCCGCAGCATCCTCTGGCCGCGGCACCGCGTGGGTCGGAGAACCCAGGGCCACCCAGTGCTGGGGCGGGGGG
>NW_010262860.1:1360-2259 GCF_000690775.1 Eurypyga helias
GCAGCGGGATGCTGCCGTTCCCCGGCGGAGAGGAAGGAAAAGCCCTGACGGCCTTCCAAATGCGCGAGGTCAGGTCGAGGTCAACCTCAGCAATATTCCTCTGAGGCATTAAGAAATCAATGGGGTTGATTGCAAATTTATGTTACAAAGCCAGGCTGATCCGTCTCACTGAAATACTCTTACAACAAAGTGACTTATCTTCCCAGTGAATCTTATCTTCCCTTTATCTGGTTTTCCATGCTTAAGGAGAGCCGGGGGAGGGGGAGAGCTGGAACCCTAAATTTATTGACTTACCAGTTCATTCCAAAGTCCTAACTTTGCAATTAATTTTATTTTTCATTATGAACCTTTGGAAAACTAAATCCAATTCTAAGTTTTATTGATCTCTGCTGAAACGTGGTGCAACCCGGAGTCTTAATTTTTAGATATTTATCCTCTCTCCCCCCACGGCTCGCCCCACAGACATCCTAAGAGATAACGAGCTTGTTATAAACATGATTAACGAGGCCCCTGTGCCATGCAGCCAAGCCACACACCCAGCCTTCAGGTGTTTGTATTGCCTGGGAAATCCTCCCCGGCCCTTGCCCCGCTGGTGAGATGCTGTGGAGGCTCGGGACGGTGTTTGGGAATGCCCAAGCCTCCGTGGCCAGGGGAACCCACGCAGGACCCCAGCCCTGCTCACCTTCCAGGTGACCTGGATGCTCTGGGATGTCATCGGCTGCAAGGTGACGTCCATCGGGGGCCCATCGGGAGCTGTGGAGAAACAGACCCAAAGGAGCACATTGAGTGGCATCAAGGAAAGGATTTCCCAGCGAGGGAAATCCTCGGCTTCAGGAGGGCTGTGCCGCAGCCTGCTCGGCTCAAGGCTCCAGCCCCCGTGCTGCCCACGCCCGCCGGCC
>NW_010262861.1:0-30920 GCF_000690775.1 Eurypyga helias
AAATGGAAGAAGGTGTGGGAGAGACTTGTGAAGATGCTTTTGTTGCAGAGGATCTTTCAGCATTTCCTTTTTAAAGCACATTTTGGGGAGCCTTGCAATCACATAAAAGTGATCTCAGCTGGATCAGGTAGAGCAAAATCTCCATTTAAAAACGAATCAAAATTCTGTGCAGTTGGCCCAGTTATTTTCAAGCCTGAGGTATGAAACTGTCCACAGGGGGTCTTCGGGGATTTTGTTTTGTTTTTCTTCCTCGGGATGTTCAATATGAGTTTTTAGAGGAAGAGAGTTGATTACACATGGGAGACCCTTTGAAATCCCTTGTGATGAGCCTGGAATTTGCACATCAGCCAACAGCTAAAACTCCAAGTGCACCGTCTGTCTGATGCGTAAAAAAAGTACCAGTCTCGACAAAGCTTGACTCATGGCCTTTAGTTAAAGGTGGAGTTGGCATTTTCTGGAGATGGTAAAAAGCCTTGACTGTGGAATTGCATGGGACTGCTCTGTTTTCAGCTGAAAACCTCACAGAGGAGTTAAAGAAAGAAAGAAAGAAAAAGAAAAAAGATAGAGACAGGTTAGTAGAGGAGAATTTTTTCGTCTTGGTGAGTGCGACTCCTTTCCCCCCCGGTTCCTTAGGAATAATCCTTTCATCGTGGTCTGTTACCACCTCGGCTTTTCTGCTGGTTCTGCTGGCTCTGACGTCTAACAGGAAAGCTGGCTGGGCAATGCCGGGTGGCCTCAAGATGATAAGTTATCAGAGCATATATCTCTGCCAGGAGTGGAAAATAAAGGCATGCTGGAGGGAGACCAGGGTATCGCACCCACTGCTTTGGGATGATAAAGCAGCCAGCCCCGCTTAATCCTGTCCCCATGGGCTGTTAGGGGCTGCAGCATACATTCTCTGATTCCCAAGTGGGGCCGGGCAAGAAGGGGCATGTACTTCAGGGGGGAAGAAACTGGGAGGGCTGTGTCCTGCTCACCCTCAGCTGGTGCCTGCAGCAGCCCCGGAGAGCCAGGCTCAGTCGGCTGGAGCCCGTGTGCCAGTAAGGGCTGTAGACAAAAAGGGGTTTTGCTTGTTGGAGGAATGCAGTGATTTCCATTTATCTGTCAAAAATGGGCCAGACACAGGAGCTGTTGCGGTTGGACAAAGCATTTGTTTTCTTGAATTATGGAACGCAGATGAAACCCTCTAGCTTAGAGCAGAAGGATGCTGCATGTAAGCACCGAGCTTGCTTGTGCCCTCTCTGTGGATGGCCAGTGCTATGTTTCATTCAAAGGTTTTGCTGACTGCCCACCCCAGACTGAGGCTTACCGGCTGGCTTCTGGTAAAGCTGCTAACAGTGGCTGGGTTTATTTCAGAAGCAAGTGGGTAACACTCTGTAAATCAGGGGCTGCAGACAGAAGTTTAATCCTGCTCCCCACTAATTTACGTATTAGCCATTTAAACTAAGACAGGGCTGTCCTGGGTGTGCTTTAGGGTGTTATCTGGCCTGGGCTATGTGACCACTGGCAGCTACCCTGACAGAGCAGGGGAATGGCTGGAATGAGAGTGTTCTTAAGGTCTGGAGACAGTGTGCTGTTTATATGCTTAGCTGGGGGATAAGATGCCAGCATCTCCAGTATGAGAAAGCTCAGCTGGCTGGGAGCATTTGATGAATTTGTCTCTTGGCTTGCTTGTCTTGCAGAGTTATTAATTTATTTCTCTGAAATTGTTTTTTCAATATCTGTACCTTTTAAATAATGTTTTTCTTTCATTTGAAAGCTCCCTGTGGGGGAAGGAATCCCCTCTTTCCTACAGAGGGCAATGAGGCTGCATTCTTATTGCATTACCTTAGCAAAAGAGAGCAAAACCATGTGGGGACATCCAGGTGACCTCTTGGCTGGCAGAAGGCGCCCAATGGCAGCCCTGGATGCTGAAGCCTGTGAAAGCCAGGGACATGTTACTTCTAAAGAAATGGTGGCAGAGGTCTCTGTGCAGTATGCTGGTACAGGCCAAAGCAGCCGGTCACTGAATGAAGCTGTCAGGGCTTACAGTAAGGGCTTCAGGAACAACTGGACACATCGGGGTGTGACTTTACAGCACATGAAGTGTGTATTTTCACATACCATGAGAACTGACTTCTTGTTGCCATGATCAGTTTCCTCACTCTTAGCTTTTAATACTAGGTTTTTCTTTTAACCTGTGTGCATTTACAAAGGAGTCATTAAGGCAGAAAATAAAAATGAATGTAACCTCTAGTCCCAGTCTGGAAGCTGACAATTTGCATTACTGCAGGTGCTATCGTGCAGTTGCAGACGTTCAGCCTTTCTCCTGACAGGCCAAATTGTCTTCATTGGGTGGCAGATAATTAAGGACAAGAGTTTAAAAAGTAGCTTCCTTCTACTGCTGATGTCATTGGTCCTTTGACAGTTGAAGGCTCCAAGAACTCTAGTTTATTCTCTGCTAAACCTAAAAAACCTCTAGCAATACTGTAAGGCATGGGACATGCAATGGGAACTGAGCATCCTCAGCTTCCAGCAGTGCTCAGACTTTAAAAAAACAAATTATTCCTTCTTCCTCAACTATTAGGCTCAACGTACCAACAGTTTCATATGTGAAGTTGCTCCACATCAGGCTTTAGTGGTATGAACCCAGTGTGCATTGCTTCAATTTCCATCTGTTAGTGCCTGGGGAGTGCTGCCATGGCTTTGCCTCTGCTTGGAAAAGAATTAGCAAATAATGGCAGATGGAGTTGGGAAGCTCTTACAAAGGAATTTACTCCTGTTCCCATATCAGGAGTTTGAAGAACTGGAACAGGGAGAGAGTATTAAATGCTGCTTTATGCGTGTGTGCGCATGCAGATGTGCACAGGGCAGGTTGCACACCAAGGACGGTCAGGACAGGGAATGTGGAATAGAGGAAATCATTTACAAGGCCGCATTTGGAGGCAAGAAGTCAGTCCTCCTCTGCTGACTGCAGGGCTGCTGCCAAGTTCTTCAGTGCAAACAGAGAGCATCTCGGAGAGAAGCCAGGATGGGAATTAAAATAAGTCTTTGTTCATTTTCTAAAATGCTCACGGATGAGGAAAAGCCACTAATGACCTCTCTTGCACTAGTAACTCTCAGACTCAACACTGGGAGGGAGGTGAAAGCTGCAGGGCAGCAGTGACAGTGTGAAACAGGTCTTGCTGGGCAGCTCTCGGCTGGAAGGGTGAGGACTATCGCCGGGTGATATTCCCGTACTCCCTCTATCACCTGGAGAAGCTGTTTTGCAAGAGGGTGAGACAATGGAGATACCCACACGTGGGCTGGGAGAACACTTCCATGGCAGGAGGTCAGACGTACCTTAGACTAGCATTGATCAAAACTCCTTTTTATTTGCCTTCTGTATCCAGTTCATAATGGATATCCTCCTAGGTCACACTCTATTCCTTCAGGAGGAGAGCTAGGGGAATTTTCCTTGGGAAAAGGAGCACCTTTCAGCTGAGAAGGGACATACTGGCCAGAGCAGTCTGGGGAAGCAGTGGTATGGGAGGTGTATGCAAGGCCTCAACAGGGCTTGCCCTCAAAATTTAGGCTCCTATCCAGTGCCAGTAGGTACCAGCCCCCCCTCACCTGAGGTGCTGGTGCTCCACACCCACTCTTGGATGGGAGGACCTCAGGGGGGTTAAGCAGTTAGCCTTTCTGCAGTCCTGGATAGCATTTCAGATTTTGGAAACCAGGGGAGAGCTGCTGGTTAGCAGTTGAGTCAAGCCGGTCCTTGGCTGTGGAAAAATGCTTCTGGAAGCTTGTAGCTTCTTGAAACTACATGGGTGGAAGTGAATGGATGTGGTGGCTTATTGCCCCTGAGAGCAACTTGGCAGATCAGAGAACTGGTTGTCTCTGAAGCAGTGATCTTGGTGGCAGCCATTAATAAATACCTTGGGGTGGTGGGGGAGGTGCCAGGTGTGACACAGGCCTACCATTCTGGAAAGAGATAGTCCCTCTGGTCTCACATTTCCAGTTGCAAGAGTGCAGGAGCCATTGAAGTCAGGTAAAATGGAGAGCTTGGTCTTTTCACCTTGACAGGGCTTGGCAAAGGGAGATGGGGACTGGCACAGCTTTACTACACATCTAGGTATTGCAGCCTTCCTCCTGTGGCTGGCTGAAAGACTGAAGGAATTTGCACCTTTGAGTTAAACAACAGTAGATGGATTTGATCTTTAAATATGGAGAAAAAAAAAGTTAGATAATCAAGAAAGCACTGCAGGCTTGTAGGAAAAACTAATGATGCCCTTTGCTGAAGGGGGTTCTTCTATGCAAAAGGAATTTAATACACTGCTAAAGTAGGGTTTTTTCAGTTGTGACTTTATTCTGGGCTGCACAATCAAGGCTCTGCTGGTTATCAGTGTTCCTAAGTCTGCAGGCAATTAAGGAGCATTCACCATTGTATCAATAGAGGCTTTATGAAACTGCACAGTGAATTTAATGAGCACTTTCCTAGGCCCTTGACCTGTATATTATTAGTTGAGGTATTGCTCTGTGGGAGCTCCAGGGCATACCATTTCAGGTTTGTTTCTAAAAGAAATTGCTCTTAAATGCTTTATACTGCAAACACAATAGGCAGTGAATGTTTTTGCTAACACAGGTCACTCTAAGAGTTAAATGTGCAAAGGTTATTTCACTCTAATACCGCTACACGGGCTGTTTTATAATACCCTGAAGTGTGGTAGGCATATTACAAACAGCATGTTCCTACGCTTGGCAAGTAGGGGCTTACCAAAGAGACCAAGACACTGGGGGTGGGGGCAGAATCACAGAATGGAAGTTCTGAAAAATTTATTTTGGAAACAACAGAATAGTCTGTGGATATGCAGGCTTTTTTCCTGGGACAGTGCTGAACAGAACTCCAAAATGTGTGCTATAATCTCTGCACGCAGGTACACCTCTGACAGGGAGAGCTCATTTAACGCTTCACTTGAAACACAGCACTGCGAGATAAAATGTTTTATTTTACTGAAATGGTTTTCTGTTGCAAATGTGATTTCAATTTAAACTGAGTTTCAGAAGGAAATGTATCCTGAACGTACCTTGCTGGGTTCAGGCCATGCTGCCATGCTCTTAACCCTGTCAGGCTTGTGGCAAGCCGCCTGTAACGGCCTGCGAGGAACTTCTGCTCAGTGTGTGGAGGGAGGGGAACGGGGGGTACACAAGTGTTGTTAATTCAAGAAGGTGTTCCTGAGATGATTTTTAAAGTGCTGCTTAAATGCACAGACACACACAGAGGCAAGGCATTCCGGAGCTGTAACGTGCTCTTTTCCTTCCTTTCCTGCCTCCCCAAGAAATAAACCCAAATCAAGCCATAAATGGTTGCTGTTACGACAAAGTCTAATTCCACAGAACTTTGTCTGCTATTATTCCTGTTGCTATTCACTGCCTGAAATGGATTTAACATAACTTCTCACTAAGGGCTGCCTTCAGGCACAACTGAAACCCTAGTAACTGCTTGGGTTTCACCTCTAAGGTTTAGTTGTTTACCTACAAGTGCTGGGGACCAGAGGTGGCTGTTTCAGAACAGGAGCTCCTCAGTGCATCCTCAGGCAAAACTAACCTCTGCAACCCACCGGGCACTGTCAGGGGCAGCACGCAAGCTGCTGACCTTACTTCAGTGCAAGAATGTGCTCACTGAACCTGAAAAACAGCTCTCAGGAGGCTCTGCCTTTGTGCTAGCTGATTTTGGGCCCATGATGTCCCAG
This sequence comes from Eurypyga helias, assembly GCF_000690775.1. Classification (NCBI taxonomy): domain Eukaryota; kingdom Metazoa; phylum Chordata; class Aves; order Eurypygiformes; family Eurypygidae; genus Eurypyga; species Eurypyga helias. Next base: position 5,712 of record NW_010262861.1, read on the forward strand.
CCCCAATGCCAAGGCTTGCGCTCTCATCTCCAGGACACAGGCTGAGGCCTGAGCAGATGCTGTGACCTCTGCCTGTAGCTGTAAGGTGTGATTACTAAGATGCTCATCTGTAGTTAGAGTGATGAAAGCTTGCAGCTCAAAGACCCTGCTGCCTTTCATCTCTGCTGCTTCCTGTAGTGAGGCTGTTAAAATTGTGACACCTGAATTCGAGGATTAACAGGCAGTGCCATGACTAGCAGAGACCTGAGCAGATGTTCAGTGCCATCAAGCCTTACCTCTATTTTTAGCCTTTGGTTCAGCCAAGATCTCTTGGCGGTGAAATTCAGGGGTCAGGAGCTTTGTATCAGAAACAGTAACAGTATTTGGAGCATTTTACCAAACCTGATGGGATGTCCTGGGGAAGTGGAAAATGGAAGAGGAAAGCAAAGGCCTTTGGACCTCAGCACCTCTGAATAGGGAAGTGCCTATCATCCGAAGACTAACGGATCCCAGGACTGATGGAGAGTATGTACAGTTGCCAGTCTGCAGGGGTTTGTCATGCTGTGTTTTTTCACCAACTATCCCCCCAGACCCCACTGCAAGTAGTGCAGGACCCCCGATGCAATGCCTTACCAGTGCGGCACTCGCCCAGGACTGGGCAGACTTGAATTCTGCCATCAGTTCTGCTGTATCTGCCTTTCAGAACTCTTGCTAACACTTCTGTTTAGCTGGAAACATTTAAGTATTTCTTCTGAAGGAAAAGTTCAGCTTGTTTTCATAAGCATAAACACAACAGTCAGGGATTAGAGATTTGTTTTCCCTGACCAAAGATATTTCTTTGTAGCAGAGGGAGTAATGATTACTCCTCCTCCCCACCATGTGTTTGCCTGCTCTGTTTGGAGTGTGAATCCTCCAGGACAAGGGTTGTCTCTTGCTCTGGGTTTATACAGCATGTGGTGGAGTGAGGCTTCACTGGTGTTTATCCTGGGCTGGAAAACACATCATGTAGGATGCTGGAAAAGTCTTTTGTAAGCAGGCTCTCATCCCCTTTCAGCTCTGAAAGGAGAGGAGAAAACAGATCATTGCTGGGGGGGCATCTCATTTCACAGCACAGTAAACTTGGGGAAAAGGAGCTGAGAACACCCATACTGGGTGTTCTAGAACAGGTGATTCTTGCTCACATGCCCTGCCGAGCTTGGCTGCCCCTCAAGCAGCTCCATGTAGACTTCAATCAGGGAGGCCAGCGTTGCAGAACAGTGCATTCAGTGAGTTTTCACTTCCTTTTAGAAATTAGGCCAGATTGTTTCTGTTATATTAAAAGGAAAAATCCTCTGTGTGATAACATAAATGATAGACATCAGTTTCTGTTGTGCAATGGGAGAGTCCCCAAGAGAGCAGGACAGAAATGGGCAGTGCTTCCTCCACGAGGAAAGCTGCTTGAGTCTCTCGTGTGACAAGGCAGGGTCATGCTTCGTCTTCCCTGTTGACTAAAGGACATTAAAACTGTTTTTCCTTTCTCTCCAGGGAGAAAACATTCTGTCAGATTTTGGATGCTAATTCAAAACTGTTGTCAAGATTTTCATAAAGCTTTTTAAAAGCGCTTTGTTCTTTTCCTGCTAAAGCCTCTGAAGGCTTTCAGCTTGTTATTGCTCTTCCTTCTTGGAAAACATAAAGAAGAACTGGCATACAGGAGACATTCAGATCTTCTCTGTCTCTGGAATGACATTATCCATGTTTCTCCTCTTTGTAAGGCACCTAAGGTTTAGCAGTGATGTGTTATTTAAGTTACTACTGTAGAGTTACTCTGAAGTGAGAGTCTGTCTTCACGCTGCTGTTCCCAGTTCTCAGTAGCAGTGTGGATGTTTCTACAGTGTGGAGCAGTAATGACAGCAGCTTTCCAGCCTGCCCTGGAGGTGACATCACAGGGCTGCAGGACGGCCTTAGGTCCTCTGCTGCTGTTGACAGCTGGAAAGGCTCCCACAGGCTCTTCTGCACAGCACCGGGGACTGATAGCCTGCCTGTAGTCCTCAGAGCTGATGGGGCACATCACTTTTGCTGGAGTAGTGAGTACAGAACCAGATTAAACAGAATGTTTAGTCTTCTTACTTTCCAGTGAAGTCCGTAGGAGTTAGGACTAAATACTGTTACTGAGCCCAGCCTTCAAGGCCTACTAAAGCCAAGTGCTTGCTGCATGTATTTAACAGGAGTCCATCCCTCTTAGGCATAGCATGAAGTCAGCACATTTAAACACACTTGAAGTTAAATCCATTTACTGCTGCGGTAACCAGCATGCATGCTACCCACCTCCCTCTCCCTAGAAATAACAGTGCATCAATTCGTCATCCCCATGAGCGCATTTATCAGATGCACCTAGTACTTCATTCATCACTGCTGAACATCAGCAGTGAAAGCCTTTGAGGATCCGTGGGCTTTGGGGTTGTTATTCCACGTTACATTTCTGGAATGGCTAATGTGTGCTGTGATCATCAGTGCAGTGGAGTGAGAAACTAGGAAATAAAATCTCAAAAATAAGAAGATTGGAAAAAAACAGATCAAACAAAAACCAAACACAAGAAAAAATACCCATCTAGTGCACAGTAGCATTTGGAAAACCCTTGGAAATAGGCCATAGTTCTATTGAAATCCCAGTGGGCTGATTTATGTTTGTTTATGAGCTGATTTATGTTTGTTTCAGTATTAGAAGCATAGAGAGTGTCTAAGATGAAATCGGGAGCTTAAAATCAGTTTCCGCTTTAGCTGTGTGACCGCATGCATGCTCCCTGGGACAGAAGTTTAGGAGCTTGGCCTTCGGCAGCAGTCTCAGCAGGCAAGAGCAAAAATGGAAAGAAGGGCGAGTCATTCCGCTGTGACTCAACCATCACCGGAGTCGTCACCCTGTTCCCTGACTGTTAAAGGGATGTGCACGCACCTGGTTTATGCCGCCCTTTTTGCTAGGATCTTCCCAGGGATTGCATGCAAGGCTTCACGGAGTGTGTTCCTTCACAGGACAGCGCATATCAGAGTGTTTGTGGGTAGGTTTAAGGAATATCCCATTTACAGGGTCACACTTCGCCATCCCTTCCCTCTTCTCTCTAGGAGTACTTCCAGCCTGAGGTGTGACGGGTTTCTGTCTTGTGACAAAAGGATTCCCCCAGCCCCAGTCCGACTTCTCACAGCCCATAATGGTTCCACAGCAATTACCGAGTGAAAGCATGTATATGCACACCCACACCCCTGTGTATGATGAAATGCCTCTACTGCGACATGTTGCAGATTTCTCCCTATCTTTATATTTCGGGGTATCTTCCAGAGGTTGTTTTCCACTGTACCTCACCTGCCAGCAGTACTTGCAGCATTTTCTTGGCCTTGCTGGACTCTGGCAGGGAAAAGGAAGCCTTAAGGCACAGATATCCTGCTTAGCTTGCCTCTTCCAGAGCCCACACGGTTGAGTTTTACCATGTCAATACGTAGGGCGTTGACAGGTCATGTAACGAGCCCGCTCGTCTCACACGACTGTCTCTTGGTACCGTAGCAAGGCGTTTCAAAACAAGTGCCCCCAGGCATCCTCTAGCTCTTCTGCGAGTTGTCGGGGGCAGGTTCCCCATGTTTTACACGCAGTGTCTGACAGGCACCTGAGCTGTCTGGCTCTTCTCAGCCATTCAGGCGTAATGGAGGTTTAGGCTGCTGCTCTCATCATGGGTACAAACACCACAGTTTTATCTCGGTGTAAGGAGTCAGGGTGAATCCCTGTGAGAATCGTACTGATTTCAGGTAACCATGCGTATTTACAGGCTAGCTACGCTTTGTCTCCATAGATTTTTTTTTTAATGGAAAATTGACTAGTTTAGGGTTAAAATTCTCTTTTTTCTGTTTAAAATGAAAGTTGTTTTTCTTCTTCTGAATTGACAGTCTTTATTCAATAAGTGTTAATCACAGCTCATTGAATTATGCCATGGGTCAGTGTTTCCATGAGTGTTTGTTCTTCCAAATCTTGATTAAAAAAATGAAAACAGACATTTCAAATGCTTCAGCCCTTTTTAACCAGCTATAAGACTGGGAGAGAGACTTCACAATGGCAGTGGAACTTTTGCAAACTGTTTTAGCAGGCGTATTTTCCTTCTTGTTTGCTATTCAGCTTGGAAAAGTGGCAGTTTCTACCCAAGTGTAGTTCCAGCTGTATAAGAACCATAGATATTACACAGAATGATAGCTAAATTCTAGCAGTAACTGACCAAATAAAGATAAAACAAACCAAGAGCAGAATTCAGGCCACTTTGGATGACTTTAGTAGGATTTATTGTGTGTATTTATATGCTTTGTCCTGGTCTGACTTGCTGGGGTTTCCTCAAAGCCTCATTCACAGCAGTGACAGCACAGTCAGGGCAGCTGAAGAAAGGATTTGCAGTTCCTCATTAAAGGTCTCAGTTTGACACTTTGTAGCTATGGCTGAGCCCAGAAAATTAACATCGTATTTGTCTGGAATATGTTATGTTTGTTCAAATGTAATAAAAGGAACTAATCCAATCAGACTATTTTTTTTGAGGGGGGTGGTGGTGTTTTGTTTCTGGTATCGGAAAAAAAAAGCTCATTCCTGCAGGCTTGCCAGGCAACACTGGCTTCAGCAAGAGGCATTACCTGAGTGAGAAATGTAAGATTTGGCAAATCAAAGCCTTCTAAGTCCTCCAGGCTGTTTTGCTGCTGTGATACACAGAATACCAGCTGGCCACATTGGCTGCCTTGCAGAGAAACAGATGTGTTAGGCTAATGAAAATTGGTCTTTACAGGTTGTTGGGGGGAGAAGTAAAAAAAAATTATATTTAAAAAAAAAAAGGTTCAAAATCCCCAGGATAAACAGTTAAAAGGCCACTTTGGTTTGTTTCGTGGTTTTTAAAGTTGATTTTAGAGTATTCTTAATGACAAAATATTTGTTTCAATTTAGGGGCAAAAGGGGCAGGCAATAATTAGACATAAAAAGCCTCATTTCTTCTACAGTTTCATGGCAGCAGAGAGTCAGGATCACATTTTCTAAAGTGTGGAGTATCAGCAGGTTCTATTTAGAGGTGATGGATGTGACATTATGCTGCCTGTCTAGAGGAACAGCACCAAACGTACAGCTCTGTCTTCTCAAATGAGCTTTTATTTTCTGTTGGGGTCCAAGTTCCATGTCCAGAGATGTCTTGGGTGAATTCTTCTCCTGTGTGGACTACCTCTCTTTTGTTTCCAAGTGTCAAAGATCAGGTTGTCTCGATCCAAGTTCTTCAGAAATTCCTTCTATGCCAGAAGAGAGTTTGGAAAATGCTCGCAACCCAGTTGCTTTTTCCATTACTCTTCCCATTTGGTATGATGGGAGATCGTCTGGCCATTGAATTACAGTGACTTAAGCAGGCACCCAATTCTCCCATCCCACAGGTCAGTCTGCTCTTGAATGTGTCCTCAGTCTGGCACTCTGGTCTTGACACTTGGGTGGGGTTTTTTTACATGTCTGGCTCTTGGGTCGCGAACATCTCAAACAAGCTTAAGGTCAGGACTGCCTGCTTGCTTATCTCGGAATAGGATGACAGTGGGGAGGAGACTATAGGGAAGTTGGCATGCCTCGGGAGCCCCAGAACATCTGGTTTGGGTTAAACCTAAGCAACAAGTAATAATGCACGTTGGGTTTTGGTTGCTATATTCAGCTGGCTCGTGCAGCAGTTTGCATTGTTAATCGACATCAGAGAATTGCAAATGCATTTTTCAGTGGGGGAATTATCCCAGTTAGAGAGGAAAAGGATCTTCTGGAGTTAATGGCTTCTGCTGTGGAAAAGCCCTGTATATTGTTGCAATGGTGTGTGTGTTCAAATCTCCTTGAAAAGCTCATGGCAGAACCACCCTGAAGAGCAGGGTGACCTGAGTCGCGGGCCCACAGAGGTCTTGCTCCAAGTTTGCTCTTTGGAGTAAGCTTTAATTCCAACATCGCTTTCAGGTTTTCACTGCAAGAGGGGAAAAGAGTTGCAAAGAAAGGAGATCACTTAAACTGCAATGAAACAGTGTCTTGTGAGCTCTTGTTTAGGTATCTTTTTTCCAGTCTTCGCAATACTCTGCAGAATATCACATAAATTTTGAGCTGAAGTGAAATGGGTGTTTTATGTAATTTTGCAGTTCAGAAAATGGACATAAAACCTATAACTGGGAGGGGAACTAGAGGTCTCAGCCTCTTCACAATGGGGCGGGTGCCACATTTTAATGTGTGAGAAGGGAGGAAAACTGCATTTTGTCTGAAAAATAAATGGAGCATGGCAGCGGCCATTTATTTTTGGGACACTTACTTGCCTGGAAACAGGATGCTGAGGTGAGGTACCATGGAGCAGGGAGCTTTGTGCTAGTGGTGCTCAAACCCTCTTTGTATTTCTCTTCCAGTCAGACGGGACCATCCTGGCTATTGCGTTGTTGATCCTCTTCCTCCTACTGGCATTGGCTCTCCTCTGGTGGTTCTGGCCCCTTTGCTGCACGGTGGTAAGTGACACAGCTCAAAACAGCAACTCAGTGCTGCCTGAATGCAAGCAATGGGTGGGCAGGAGGCAAAGGTTCCCAGTGAGGAAGAGCATAGGACTGGTCATTGAACAAATGGCATTTGTTTTGTGCTTCTCATTGATCTGCCTGACCTTTGGATTATACCCATGGGATAGCAATGTTGCTAACATACAGACCTTGTCGGGAGCATTTTAGTCTTATTTATTGGTCGCAAAATGGAAATGGTTTGGAAGAATGTATTAGTTGCCATGTTATTTTAGGAAGAAATGGCTTTTCTAGGGTTTCCAACCCCTGTGTCAGTATCTCAGTGCTGGAGGGCTCCTGCAGAAGGGCAGGCATGCTGAAGCCTGACTGGAGTCCTTGTTCTCCCTCCGGTACAAGGATAAGACATTTCTAAGTGTGCAAATTTTTGCAAGATTAACCTTTTTTCCTGGCTCACCATGTCTGAAAAGCACTCTGAAATACCCAAATGACAGTTTTGGTTTCAGTAGGGTTACAGTTCACTGCGCACTATCCATGCTTTTTGACTGAGTGTTCTGCAGAGTTAAAAAGCGTGGTCACAGAGTTAATTAAAAAGGCAGAAATCAGGAGAAAACAGGGGAGAAGGAAGAGACAAGAAGGAAATAGCAGGACTTGAGACAAGCTTTTCTCTCATGCATGACCCTGCTTTTTGCCTGCAAGGACCTGTCACACCGCTGCACATCTCTGCTGATTGTCCCCAAGGGCTCCCTTTTCCAATGAAGACAGGGGCAGAGGCTGAGTATTGTGGAACGTGCACTACAGTGAGGCTCTGCTCTTGCTTTGGGTCTTGTTCGTGCTGCAAGTATTTAACAAGAATTAGGGATGTACCAATGTCAGTAGAATTGGGGTCTGGTTTTGGTGACTGCCTGCATGTAATGTTTCAGATGCTCCTTTTAAGACTGCCCAAACTAGCTGCAGTTTCTGGGTCACTATGGTTATTAAGTCACTTACCCCCTGTTGTAAATTTGCACCATGTTGTATGAAACCTACGATCTAGTGCTGAGAGCTTTGGAGCCACAAACTGCAGGAGCAGTCATGTTTGGGGACGAGTCTTTGTGGTGAGATGTAGTTCTCTGTCCAGAACAAGGATGAAATCTCACAGGAAAAACCTTAGTTGCCTGTTTCTGTTTCTGGCTGGAAATGCTGGGGGGTAAAACGCTTCTTTTCACAGTAGTTTGGCACCTCTGTCCTGAGATGAAAACCAGAAGGGAAAAAATAGTTATTTGCACTTTTCAAAACAATGAAAAAGAATCAGTTCTAAAAATGGACCAATGGTTAGCAGTGTGGTAGATTTCTCTGAGTTATTTGCCTAAACTAGATGGCACGTTCCCAGAGAAGCTGGGCCAACTTCTTTGTTGGTTCATCTCCCTAGAAGTCAATGGAGATGGGCCCTATACAGATGTTTCGTTGGATTTGGTGGAGAACTGATGTGATAGAGAGCAGAGGCTCTAAGTGATGCTGCCATTTTAAGGTTCTGTTACAGGAGAAAGAGGAAGCTGATAGGAAAAGGCATAAATAAAAGCAGCAGGGCATGGCGTAAAGGGAGTATTGCGAGGTGTCGTAGTATGGGTCTGCTGCTGTGGAATGAGATGAGGACAGTGGCCATACAACAATGTTCTTGAAGTGTGAGAAATATAGTCCAGATAAGCAAGGCGGGTGCAGCAGAGACAGGGAGTCTCTTGTCCACATGAAACTTTATAAGCTTAATATTTTCCAGATTTAAATTCTGTACTTAAAAAAAATGGTTGTAGATAAAAGCTTTTCCTCACCCTCTCTCCTCCTTTACCTCCCACATTCCCTCTTAGCAAGGTCTTCAAGTGGGGACTCTCGCACTGATATTTTCCAAATGTAAGTTGAACACATCCCTCTACTTGCTGGAAAGATTTGAATTCAAGAACCTGTATGAAACCCCTTCCACCTCTCTGGGGTGACAGGCTGGCATGTTTGGCAGTAGATCAGCAGCTGAGACACCTCATTGTGTATTGCTTACTCTGTAAAATTAAAGAGAAATCCACCCAGGAGTGTCCAGCCCGGTGGCTTAGGGTAGAGCAGAGCAGTACTTATTTACTGGTTTGGTAATGGCACGTTAAGGAATGCAGTGTGTCAGAGGCACAGAGTGAATTAAGGGCAGAACTGGCTTGCACAACAGTCGAGAGAGGCAGGCAGGCAACAACCTCTAATAATCAAACCGCAGACCCAGAGACACTGCGGTGGATTCAAGCCCAGGGACGTTTCAGAGATAATTGTGTATGTGTTCAGGGTAAAGAGAAAAAAACACAACAAACTCTTTTTTTACCAAGTATAAATTTGTTTCTGAGTGACAAGCACATTTCTAAACCCTGAAATTCCTCTTGGCATGCTTTTTAATTAAATAGAAATCATTATTATGCTGCAGTTCTTCAGGAAAGACACCAAGCCAGCTTCGTCCCTGGAGTAAATGGACTGAAATCAATCGACTTACGCTGGGGATTTTTCTGGAACCCAGTATCTCCTTGGCATGCACCCATAAAGAAATGCTGTTTCCAAGTGTGTATCCAAGTTTATTGGTCTCAGAAGTATTCTGGGTTGAAGTCTGGAATTTACCACTCAGTTTACAGTAGATGCAATTGTTGCTTAGTGGATCAGAACAATAATAAGGTCTTTGCTGTGCCTGATATGAGCACAAGCAAAATTTCCCTTGATATCTCGGGGAGGATATTACAAAAGCGTGGGAGCCAGTTGTTCACCTTCCAAAGGTTTCAAGGATGTTTATTCAACAGCAACAGAAAACAAAGGTAATTCTGCTAAACTGACACCCCCAACACTGTACATATTAGAAGAATGATGGGAAATACAGAGACATATGTACCAGGATGACCCCCTTTTCCTGAGCAGAGCATACCTGCAAAACAGCCGATGCCAGATCCTGGCCTCACTGATGTCAGTGGGAATGTTGCCATGGTCTTCCCATTCCTCCTCTTTCCCGAACAGAGTGTAACCTGAAGGAGTCCGAGCAATCCATCACAGCAGTAACTGTGTGTGCAGGAGGCCAGTTAGGCACCCAAGGGTGAAATTGTTCCAGGTAGGAGGCCAGCACAAGGCTTAGGTTTAATATTGATGGAAACCAACTAGAGTTGAATGTACATGTGAGCCAAATAGATAATAAGCCTCCAAAACTGCCTTAGGACTTTGCAGGCACGTTGTTAGACTGCCTTGGAAGTGGAGTGCATAAAGTGTTTTGGATGTAGAGGGAAGGCAGAATGAATCCAATAGTTGGAGGGCTCGTCCGTGCTGGGACAGTGTCCCTGTGCCAACACGCAGCACTGCACTGAGCAAGTGTCTCCCATGGACACCCAAATTGCCTGGCTGGGTGGGTTGTGTTTGGGCCACACTTTGCACCTCAACCTTTCCACATGAAAGATTAGCCCTGGCACAGCTGAAGCGGTGCCTACAGTCAGCCTGCCCGTGCCTGGGGCTGCATCTCGGCTAGGGCAGCCCTGGGGATAAAATGCAGAGGGTCTGAGTGGAAATGGTGGTGCAGCTGAGAGTCAAAGCATTTCCCCACATGCTCGTACATCACCTCTTTTTACAGTTTTAGGAGGTAAACATGAGTCTTTGCCTCTCTTACACACCCATACAGTGTGGCTGGGGGGAGGGCATGAGAAGCTGGGCTCTGTTAATTGCCCGCTTAGAATACAAACACCATCTTACTCACTTTTATACTGCAGCTTTTTTAAATACAGGGGCAGGGCTGGCATATAAATGAGGTGTTGGTATTTAAGCATCTAACACTGGTTTTAACTTTAAAGCTGCTTTCTGGAAGGAAGCATGGAAGAACCCAGCAATTTGTTTGGCTCTCAGTCTGTACTGCAGCTGACCAGAAGTTTTGGAAACAAAAAGCTGGAGGGAGAAAATACAGAAAATATATATTAAAACCACATGAAAATCAGGGCTAAACTGGAGGAAGAGGAAATGCATCGACACTACTGCACCCCTGAAGAGCCATAAGATTTCATGGTGCCTGTTGGCTCAATGGAGCTTACTTATGAGGATCCACGTAGTCCGATTCCACCCGCTCCCATGTGCACATGAGGGAGAGTTTTTCTGCAGTTATGATGATTTCAGGAGAAGGGAGGGCGGGATAATGAACCATCTGAAACATTAATGAGGGAAATCAAGAGAAAGAGAGAAAGAGATGAACGTGCAGGCAGAAAGGGCTTGTGGACCCTGCAGTCCCTGCCTTCGGTTCAGACTGAGCTGTCGAGGCAAGCACCCACCTAGTATTCACCGAGGCTATTGGAGCTTCACGTGCTGTGTAAAACCCAAGCTCTGAATCCATGCATGCTGCCACAGGGGAGTGCCTTCATTTATAGCACAGTCAATCCAAAACATTTGGAGGTAGTGCTGATATTGTGGGTAGAAAGCAGGGTAAATAGCAGAAGCTGACTTTGCAATGGCTGTGCATTGGATAAAGGATAAAGAGGGTCGTCTTGATCGTCCGGAGTACCCACAGCAGTTCATGGTTCCTCTCAGCCTCCTGTCAGGTACATCAGAATGCTTTAGATATGGATATAATGCTCTGTAACTGGCTGCCTTGGAACAGGTTGGCATGGATCCTGAAAATAGCATAGCAGAGTCATTTTCCCTGGGCTAATGCCATCAGCTGTACAGCAGCCCAGGCAGAGCAGTGGGCTAACAGAACAGGGGTGTGTTGGACACTGAACTAGGGTGCTTTGACGTGCTGCTGCGATGTATCATTACTAAAAGGTTAAAGCCATGTTCTCCATCGAATTGTCCATTGGTTCTGGGGTGTCCAAACTTTATGGAGTTCTCTTTTTGGAAAGTGCCCTCTAGAAGTTAGGAAGGTCACCATTTGCCTTTAGCTGATATGCTCAGACTTCAGATTCCCAAATCCTTTTAGTTGCTAATGCGTTTCTTCAAGGCCAGATCCAAAGGCCAGTTATGGTAATCGTGATGAGCTTCAGCACCCTTTGCTCCAGACCACAGCAGATACTTGGTGCAGAGGAGACACTGTCCTTCTTTGCTCCAGCCTGCACGGGAAGTCATTAACTCAATAAAAACGACTTCTTCCGTTGTTTTTTCCCTGGCTACCTTTCACCTCTTCCAAAAAAAGTTGGCTCAGCCCAGCTAAGGAGAAATAGGTCTTTAGGACATTGTCTTATTACACCAGAAAACTCACTAGCAGTCAGTGCGTGAGAGCAAGGGCTCCTGCATATAGCTGAGAGTAGCAATGATGTTTTTCTTTGGTCCAGAGAATGAATTTCATCCATATAGTCTTCCAAAGAAAGTGGGTCAGACACTTGGAGCAAACCCCACTGATTCAAGCCTTGTTTATCTTGGTGAAATAGCCTAGGAAAAGGAATCACCTTTGCAGATGCTACATGGCTTTCTTGCATTCCCTGGAGAATTGCATGTCAGCCCCACTCAGTTGCAAGCTGTACCAGAGGTAATTAAACGGAGGGCTGGTTTTTACCTTCATGACGTCATGTCTTTCATAAGTGGATAATGTTGTCTTGTGCTGTGATCTGTATTGAATGTGGTTTGTGCACGTCAGCTCAAAGTCTTAATGAGTTTTAATGAATTAAAATTGAGATTCCTGGATCTGCTTCCAGGCTGACAAGAGAGGTTAACTTAAAAGTGTGAGTTAGCTTTGCTATTGGACTTCATTTACCTCTTACTAGTATGTCTAGAAAGAAGAATTATTGTGCTGCAGATGCAGAAATAGGGACAGGCTCCTGCTTGTGCTAGAAACTTTGAAATGTAGATCAAATCTCTAAGGATTTAATGGGTACTTAGAAGACACAGAGTTATGAAACAAATAAAAAGAAAATGTTCCTTTACCCAACTCATAACTGAACTGTGAAACTCTGTCACGGGACTTAGAGGAGGTCAAAACTATAAATATGTAAGGGGAAGAAAAAAAAAGGTCAGATGGGTCATAGTAAAAAACCCTGCTTATGAGCATAGCAAAAATACATATTCTGTATTTTCCAGATGAGCAAAGGTAAATAAGGACAAAAAAATCTGCTCATGCATGCTCCCTTCCTAAATTTCAGTCCTAATTAGAGGGAAGATCCATTATTTCTTATTTTTACTGTCTTCTTGTGTAGCCCTCATTTTAAATGATGATCTGTTCCATCTTAAAGCAGATACACTTCACTGACAAGAAACATATTGCCCCTATTTATCATGTAAAACTCCAGGGAAGGTTGCCGAGTATGTGCTTGCTGGACACTAAACTGGTGGAGTTTTCTGGTCTCCCAGGATGGAAAACATCCTAAACACATTCCTGGAATATGCAGAATTTGGATTCAACGTATGCTGTCTTATGTCTGAATGGCTACAGAAATTTCAGGGCAGCAGCAACCCTCTGCTCCCCAGTGCTTTTAAACTTGCAGGAGGTGGCACTGGGTTATTCATCAGAAATAGCTGCTTCTCCATGCATCCCTGGCATCGGGGTGGGTCAGCTAACAGACCCGTGTCAGTCACATGCATGCTGAGATCTGTGATGTAAGGTGTTAGAAAGGCAAAGAATTACTTTACTGTCCTGAATTTTCCCAGCGAAGTGCGCAGCAGTGCTGACAACTACTCTCCAAGTTCCTTCACCTCCCATGAAAAGCCAATGGCCACCTCTCCATCCCACCAGCATTTACTACCTGAAGACAAAGGAGCGCGTTGTGAGGGTTTTGTAGCGCGGTGGTGATGTCTGAACCCTTAGATATTCCTCACCTAGAGAGCAAATACAGTTGCTGAATGATCATATTTTTCTTCTTTCAAGCACAGGGACAGGAGATACAGTTGCAGCAGCAATCGCAGAAATGACTTGGGGTTATCAAAACAATTGCAGCACACATGAACAAACACTTCAGCCTTGCCAAGCCAAACTGGAGGGAGCATTTTTCTTGGCCGAGCGTGCTCCCAGCTGATTGCGTTCAGCAACTGGCAAGGCAGACGGAAGGCAGGGTGCAGTCCAAATCAAAACGTGGCAAACTCGAGTCTCGTGTGCCAGTCTGGGCTGTGTCCTCACTGGGTTCCCTGTAATGGCATTTTCTTTCTTGTACTTGAGTAGTTGTTCCTATTTGTGCAAAATGAGCAGGTGCACAGCTCTGCCTTTTGGCAATGGGACCTTCTTATTCCCACTTGGCGCTTGCTTTGCTCCCGTGTGTGAGATGGCACAACGATCCCACTTGCTTCCAGTACCCTGGAATGAGTGAGGGTCTCGTGCTGACACAGCAGTACCTACAGGAATCCAAAAGGGAGAAGGAAAAGATCTGTACTTTTTGTAGACCAAAAGCCTTTCCAGACCTGGGCAGCAAGACAGAAAATCTATTTTCTGTAAGGCTTGAAAGTTCGTGCAGGCTCAAGGGGAGAGAAGACTAAACTCTCCCCATCTCTGGACTTGTCCAAACTAACCAATCTATGTTGCCAATTTATAGGCTGATCAGTTGCTCTTGGAAGTACATAGCACTTAAAAATGGAAGGAATCTTTTTTTTTTTTCCCCCTCTTGGACTGTGATAGAAAAACCTTAATCTGTTTATAGAAGTCAGTTTGTGTGTATGTGTGTGCCTATGTTATGAGAAGGAATGCAAATGTATGAAAAACACAGTCATCTCTTCATTTCCAAGTCCGTAATCTCAAGAGTTTGTAGTGATACTGGCTGAGAAATTGTGTTTCAATACTTCGCTGGACCAAGTATGTTGGACAGATTATCCTCATGTTTCATGCCAATGCAAATGAGAGAAACTCCACAGAAACCCATGATGTTCCACCAGAATAATGTTAGGGGAGGGAGTAAGGCCACATCCAGTAGGTATATTTTGGATCAGATATCTGAAATTTCTCAGTGTCCAATGGGTTTGGATTAAGGGCTTTGGCTCCAAAGGAGATCTGCTCTCAAGTGTCACCCCTCCCACTACCAAAACATAGTGGAAAACGTGGCTAGAAAAGTCTTCTGTGTATTGTGGTGTGTTGTACACGCTGTGTCAGTGTTCATTGTGTCAAGAGCCACAAAAGAGATGCTGCTGTCTCCACCTGAAACTAAGGAGCAGCACTGTGAGTAAACCGTGCCAATACCTGTGATGTCCTTTCCCTGGAGCAGTGCTGTGATGCAGACAGCTTTCCATCCACTTTTCATTATCTGCTTTCCTTTGGGGGAAGAGCTGGTACCCCCCAGAGCTGGAAGCACAAACTAGGAATTGCAGGGTAGGCAGGTATGGATGCTGTATCGCACACTCCTGAGCTCCTCGGGGCATCACCCCTCCTTTGTCCTTACTGTGGCCCGTGGCTTTAGAGCCACAGCGATGGCTCTGCTGTCTCAGAATGAGCGACGTGTGAGCAGGGCAGTGGGTCACCAACCGTGCTCCTCAAACGTCACTTCGTGCTTCCACATGCGCTCTGTGCTTCTGTGCATGTAACCAGACATTCAGTGTTGATTCCTACAGCATGAAAATGCTTTAGCATCTCAGACCTCTCGGGTTCCCTGAGGAGGCCACCAAAATCCTGCTGCCCAGGAGCAGGTAGTGGCAGAGCTCTGCAACCATCACTGTGTTGGCTGAGGTAGACACAAAGGACTGATCCAGCGCCAACCTCCTCCCTAGCCAGAGGCACATGCTCTTCATTAATGGCCACATTGCATGACTCGGGGGTTGCAGAGGAAAATAAAAACAGTGAGCTCATCAGAGGAGGAAAAACACGAGTGAGAGGAATTGTTGTAAATATTTATATCTTCAGGGCCTTTAATGGGATTGTCAGTTTCCCTTTCTGCATTTAAGCAGCCAAGTTGTTGTTTGGGACGGTGTTCTTACATTTTTTTGAAGGGTATGTTTTAAGCCTACACATCCACACCCCATGCCCAGGCAGCCCCTAATACCCAGTCCTGGTTGGAGCTGAGGATACTCGGTGCTATCTCCACAGGCACTCAGCGCCCTGACAGCCTCTGCCTCACAGCCCAGTATGTAAAGAAAGAGCTGCCTCATCCAGATGGACTTAAAACTAGAGGAGAAAATCCATCCCCAGGGCAATTGCCTTGACGTGACTGCCTGGATCCAATCTGACTGCAATGGCTGTGCACTGGGGTGCGTCCCGTGGAAGGGAGAGATATTTGACGTGCCTGTATGCAACTGCTTTCCCTTTGGAAGGCTCTCTGTTGCTCTTGGAGTGGAGGGCTGTGATAATAGCCAACTGCCTGCTGAGCCCTAGATGCAAATTTTTTGCATGAAATAAGAGCCTCACGCCCACATAAACTTAAATTGTTTCTATGGAGAATATCCTGGACCAGTGTAAAACCTCACCCTGCTTGCTTTATTAGAAATCCTGGGAGACCCTCAAACGTATGCATATATTTATACTTTTTTAAAGCTTATGAGAGTGAATTATATTAGCCTGATAATGCGAAAAGCATTTTTCATGAGGTGGCACAGCCTTCTGGAATGAAGTACAGGCCTGGGAGACAGAGGCTGGGGGTTTGTTACTGCTTTGCAGTCTCCATGGCATTTTACTTCTACTTGGTTTTGCTTTCTGGCCTTTGTTCAGGCTGTAATGATCTGGGGCAGGATCTGTACACGTGTGCAATGGCCAGTGAAAGCAGCTGCTGATTTTAGCTTGGGTGTTCAGGTGAAACAGTGATTGCTATGAGTTGATTAGAGCCAGCACTGACTATGGCTCCAGCTGGGATTAGGAGGCTGGAGAATCAAAGATCTTGGACTTTGAATTTGCCGTTACCTCACGTAGGGCTAGGGGTCACCTAATGAGCAATACGAGCCTGGAGTTGCAATTAGGAATGCCTGTAACGCAGGGCTTTTGGAACACCTCCTGTGGTCCCTCTTGCTCTCGGGGGCTGTTGGCACCAGCACACACAGCACTCTCTAATCCCGCGGTATTGTGACAAAGCTCTCAGCGGCACATCCTGTTGTTTTCTCCTTGGGTTTTTGAAGAGACATTCTAATTACGTTAAAGAACACAGTATGGATTTACTATTCTCTTTCTCTTTGATTCTTCTAGATCATCAAAGAGCCTCCCCCACCTCCTGCAGAAGACAGCGAGGTGAGTAACACCAACAACCTGGTTTCCTCAATGTTTCGGACAAAATTTTGTTCAATCTCCTCACAAGGGGTGGTGATTCTGCTGCTTGGCCAGAGTATGGACCATTTACACCTTTGTGCTCGTCTTTGTAGCCTTAAAGTCAATAGTGCTTCAGCTAAACTAGGGGCTTTTTAGCTGATGCTGCCACATGTTTCGCTCTGCTCACTTTGCTTTCTACAGAGGTAGAGTCGTGTGTTTTATTTAGTGAAGAGGGACTATAGAGCATCACTGGAACTCCATGGAGCAGGTAAGGAAGGAGAAAACAGCACTACAGAGTTAGGCTGTGATTCACAGAAAGGAGAACTCTTAAGCGTACGTTTAACTTTGAACTTAATGGAACCTTAACATATGCTTAGCATAAGACAATATTAACATATGCTTAACTGCCTTCCTGGAATGGCACGGCAATGCCCCCTCTCTAGAAGTGTCCAAGGCCAGGCTGGATGAGGCTTGGAGCAACCTGGTCTAGTGGAAGGCATCCCTGCCCATGTCAGGGGGTTGGAACTGGATGATCTTTAAGGTCCCTTCCAACCCAAACCATGCTATGGTTTTGACACTTTAGCATATATAGCTGCTCTTGGCAGCTGAGCAGTAATTCAGAATGCCGACCCCTTGGACTATGGTTGCTGTGAGCAAACAGTCTTTGCATTGTGCCTGAAGACAGCAGGGCAGATTCTGAGCAGATGTAAAACCCCAGTAAAATCACCCTGACATCAGGAGAGCGGCAGTAGCCAGGGACGTTTTGATGGAGAGACATGGGAAAGCAACGCTGAAATCTTCATCAGTTCTGCTCACTCTTTTTAGATTAATCTAGCAACAAATGGTTTAAAGCTATGTCGCCGTTACTTATTTAGTAGACTTTGCCCAGAAACATGCCCAGTTTTTCATCTGCCTCTTTCTGTGTCCTCCTTTCAGCACACAATGAGTCTCTGCTTTGCTTTCACTGCCTTGCACATGGGATTTCACTGAAAAGGCACTGGGCTGTGTTCAGGGCGCGCTGATGTCAATGGGAGTTTTTCCATTGACTTCACTGGGGTTTGGATCAGTTCCCCTTCACTATGCAACTAAGAGAAGACTTAGATATATGCTCAGAATGATTTGGTTGGTTAGTTTGCCTTACTTCTTGCATCTGGAGGCAAACTCAGCTTCAGCTGCAAGTGGAAAAGCTTGCTGAAACGATCCTCTCGGAGCTCCCCATAAAGCCCAGCCCAGTGGGTGCGGTCTGTGCCATGGCAGACAGACACCCTTAAAGCTCAGTCCTCTGCAGCGCTACAGAGGTGGAATCCAACCTACCTTCTGCCCGCACCGAGCACAGAGACATAGTTCAGGGCAGCTGGAGCCAAGGCCAGTAATAGAACCTCCGTCTTGGTGGCACTCGTCCCCTTCAAAACAGGCCTGAAGCTAAACTCCAAATCTGAACATTCCTGGAGCCAAGGGAGATTTGCATTTGGAACCAGTGCTCCTTGTGCCTCTATATGCGGGCAGCTGGCGTGTTTTCCATAGTAGGCATTTCTGTTTGGGCTGTATGTAAATCCACTGGCTTTGTTAGCTTCTACCCTCTGAATGAAAAGGAAAATGTTAACCTCAAATTGCACATGCTCTGTTCTGTATCGCGCATTCCTCCAAGCCAAGGATTCAACTGCTGAAATTAATTAAAATACATCATTCTGGAATGCTGGCTCACAAGCCAAGGTCTGAAAGGGGAAATTACATCTCTGTGCTGAGAGGGAAGGCGTGCTTCACGTGTAAGGAAGCCTTTTATCAAACCAGTAAGTGCTGCAAAAGCAGACCAGTTGCTGCAAAATAAACTAGCTGCAGCAGACCAGTTATATTTGCTTCAGGTTAAGTTTAGTTAAATTGGTGTAAAGATATTTCTGGACATGTTATATTTTCTCTCAACCCTCATTCTGACAGAGGAGAACAGTCTGTGCAGCTCTTGGGAGGAAACAGTCCTCAGCTCATCTATCTGGTTCATAGCTTTCCGTTAGCAATACGTTTGCCACCGGCTTTTTATTTTAAACTAACCTGGTCTTGTACTGCAGAGAATGTGGGGCAAATCCTTTTAGCACAAAAGCAGATTGTTGTTCTGCGTGATCTCAGGCTTGCTCTCTGGAGATGGCAGTTTTGTCTTGTCCAGCCTTTGGTTTACCCAGAGTAGGACACTGAACAGCACTTGAAAAATTACATTAATCCCATACCTGTAGTTTACCCTTGCTTGTTAATTAAAGATTCTTTATTCTTACTGGTTTGGGACCCTGGAATGGGGGATTGTGGTTACAACAATGTGCCAGCATCGTAGGGACTAGTCTGATGGTATAGTTTCATACACACTTTCCTCCAGAGCATATCCCCTAAGCTCAATACGCAGTTATCCCACAGCCATCTTATACAAGTAGTAGCCAAAGGTTTCTTAAAAAGGAAAATGTAGTTCATACTATATTAGAAACTGTATAGAATCAGTGCAGTGCTCAAAAACGAATAAGACCTGAGGCTGTGACTTGTACTATGCGTTTTTTTCCCAGAGAGGAGCTTCCTGCTAGTGTAAAAATAGCAGCAGCTCTGAAAAGATGCATTTCACTGGTCCCATTTACTCTTACAGACCCTGGTCCACAGAAGGGGATTGCCAGTAGTGTGATGCTTTCCTGGAAGGTTGGTGTGCTGGTTTTGGCTGGGGTAGAGTTAATTTTCTTCAGAGTAGCTAGTCTGGGGCTGTATTTTGGATTTGTGCTGGAAACAGTGTTGATAACACAGGGGTGTTTTCATTAGTGCTGAGCAATGCTTACACAGAGTCAAGGCCTTTCCTGCTCCTCACACCACCACACTAGTGAGGAGGCTGGGGGTGCACAGAAATCTGGGAGGGACAGCTGACCCCAGCTGAGCACAGGGATATTCCATCACAAAAGACATTGTGCTCAGCAGTAAACTAGGGGGAAGGTTGGCTGGGGGGCCACTGCTTGCAGACTGGCTATGCATATATCGCTTGGTGGTGAGCAATTGTTTTCATTTGCATCACTTCTCTTCCTTGGTTTTTATTTCTATTTCCTTTTCTTTTTTTTTTTAATTTTTATTTCAATTATTAAACTGTTCTTATCTCAACCCACAAGTATTCTCATTTTTACCCTTCCAATTCCCTTCCCCCATCCTCTTGGGGCAGGAGGAGAGGGAGTGAGCGGCTGTGTGGTGTTTAGTTGCCGTCTGGGGTTAAGCCCACAATAGTTGGATACTCCAGATTTTCTACTTTGCTCAAAGGAAATAGAAAATGGGTTTGATTTTCTACAATCCAGTTTTGCTCATGTGTTGCAGATAGCTTTCTCCCTTGCAGAAAACCTAGCAACCGCTCATCTGTAGCGTGAAAGAGTGCTAATCCCTTGAGCAGCAGCATTACAGTTACAGTAAGATTTTTTTTCTTCTCCCAAAAATCTTGGCAAAAAAAAAGACAAGAGGAATTCTTGCATCAGCAAATTTGGGAGATGAGGCCCATATGTCTTTGCACTGCAAGGAGAATGCATTATACTATAACAATGAAGGGAAAGGAGCTTTGCTGTCAAACCCGCCAAAGGTTTTATTGAACTCTACTTTAAAGGCCTTTTGAGACATATTGGAGACACACTTGCCGTTGCTGAAGGAAATCATTATTGGCTAGAAACTTCCAATTAATTCATTCAGAAATTGCAAATGTCGTCAACTTACCGCTGTGCTCCTCGGACGATGCAGGATACTGGAGGAGGTTAAGCCCAGATGAAGGACAGATGGTTTCACTTACAGCCAGGAAAGATTGAGTTAATGCCAATCATCGAGGAGCCAGCGAGCACCTTTCTGGCCTGTGATTAGTCATTGATGGTGGATCAAAACCACATTCTTCTACCTCCAGTGAATAGGAGTGGTTTTTCTAGCCCTGTTGGAGGAAGACACAGCTGCTTTTATTCATGTGTCCCATCACCTTCAGGCTGGGCGTATTGGAACAACTCTTATTCAACTCAGACCAGAAGCTTACCACGAGGCCAGCGAGCACCTTTCTGGCCTGTGATTAGTCATTGATGGTGGATCAAAACCACATTCTTCTACCTCCAGTGAATAGGAGTGGTTTTTCTAGCCCTGTTGGAGGAAGACACAGCTGCTTTTATTCATGTGTCCCATCACCTTCAGGCTGGGCGTATTGGAACAACTCTTATTCAACTCAGACCAGAAGCTTACCACGAGGCTGAAGCTGGTTCTCACTATAGCGATCCCTCTTCTACATCAAAAACCCCCAACCTGCAGGGCTCTGCAGCTTCGAACAACTTCCTAGTCCTTACCTGACCCATGCCAGTGGTCTGCTGCTAGTCAGACCCGCAGGACAGACTGACTGCAGTCAGAGGGTGCGTAAACTGGAGCCCTCAAGGTATCCCCAGGAGGCACACCCTTCTCACTGCTTCCTTGCCCTGTAAACAGAGACCACACAATGTTAAATACACTGCTGGATCTTCATTTTCTCTCATGGCAGCACTTTCTCCCACAGAAGGGATTCAGGGACACCCAGTTCCCTGAAGTCTGGCAAAATCAGGCAGGAGACCTACCAGATGACCAGAGTGTGCCCTTTCCTCATCACTCAGACCCGTTTTTTCCATGCTGCTCTACCACCCAAGCTCCACAGTCACCCTAGCATGGCAGCAGAGCCAAGCCACCAACCAGCCTGTAATTGGATAATTCTTATGTCTGTTGTCATCTTACCCACATACACCAACTCAAACACACACAGAAAGTCCTGGGGAGAAAGGACCATTCAGCAGCAGAGTCATGAGATGCTGAAGGTAATTGTCACTGTCATGGGAGGCCGCAGGAAAAGGAGGAATTTAACTCACTGATGGCAGCTCTTGTTAAGCCAAGGGATGAAACCTGTTCAGCTTGAACCACTTTGATCTTTGTGAACGAATCTCTTTCACCCACACCTGAACATCCATGAGGCCAGAGAATGGCTAAAAGGGATTCCGCTGCTTGGGGAGTTGCTTGCACCCTCACTCACTGGGGTTTATTACTCTCTTCCTAATTGTTTTCTTTTCTCTTCCTGAAAAGCCTTGCTGGGGAGATAGCAAAATAAGCTTCAGAGAAAGGTTCTGATAGGATTTTTTTTTGTAGACACCAAGGCAGGAAATGTATTCTGTTGTTCCTGAAATAAAGCCAGGTCACAGTGGTATCCAGCCCTTTTCCTTCCCCTTTAATACTCTTTTGCAGTGAGTTATGGAAATATGGGAGGAGGAGAAAAGAAATCTTTCAAGAGACAGGCATCTAGAAGAAAAAGATTTGGCATGATATTGGCAGCAGCTGAGGTGTAGGTGTTAGCCCATGAAGGTGTGGAGTTTCATAGCCAAATATCATGCAAAATATGCAGGCAAGCCCAGCACAGCAAACTTGGTTGGGGTAGAGGTGGTGAGAGATTGGGTTTAATGACATCACAGTTGCAATGGGAGTGCCAGTGTCAGCTCCCTTGACCTTATAAGACCCTATTTCATCTTCCTGTAGCTCAGTGTCAGAGCTATAGAGTGGGAATAACTCAACATCCTTTCTTCATCTTCTTCAAAACGTTTCTCTCTTCACCGTGCGCACGCAGCGCTTTGCGCTCAGAGGACGTAACTTCAGAATCTGTACCATAGTTCAACTAGGAGCTCCTGTGATCAGCCAGACCAACAAAGACTGGTTTGCTGAGCATTTGTGCCTCAAGGGTAAGCTTATACGTGGATCTTCTGGTGTGTCATGAGAGCTGAGGTCTTTCTTCAGCCTGCTCTTTAGTAGAGCACCAGTAGAACATTTTCCCTTGGATGCTCTTCTGACCTGTGAGTGCCTTCTGACTTCACAGGCTTGGGCCAGGCAAAGGCGCGAGGAAAACAAAAGCAATGAGTTTATGGAGTTGCAGTTGAGATGCCTGGCACGGAAACAAACAGAACCTGCCACAGGAGGGAGAGATATTTCCTGAGAACCAAGCAAGGTGTCCGCGAGGTGTAGCAAGGCCTCTGCAGGCGGCCATGCAGTTTGGAAGTGAGTCCGGCGTTGGGAGAAAAAGGAGGCAGTGAGGAGCCAGGAGCCTTGAGGACAGCCTATTCACCTCTGTGTTTCCTCAGCTGTAAAATCAGATGATAACATCTCTTACTCGGAGGAATCATTGTCTTGACCTGTCTTACAGCACTTTGTGCAGGCAGAGCTTGCTCTAAATGCAAAATTCTGACAAGATTCAGGCACTGCAGAGACAACTGTGAAAATAATTATAAGGGTGGGGAGAGGGGTAAGTTGTCCAAACGTTTTTATATCTGGCCAAATTTTGTTTGAATTCTTACCCTGAGTGTTCAGATGTCCCTAGCGAGCCTGAATTATCCTTGTGTTACCCACAGATGAGGTTCCCTCAGGTCAGGGTCAAAGTATAAAAAGCCCGGCATGGACTCGAGATAAACACAGATCTTTGTTTTGTGAAATCTAGCAGTTATGAATCTGGACCTCTGACTGAGAAACGTAGCTCTCTCCTGCTTCTTCTTAGTTTTTAAAAGAAACTCTAGCTCCATCTAAAGCAGATTTTGGGGGTGGAAAGATGCCAAGTTCTGTACAGTCAATTTCCAACATCCTTAAATGCACTTGAATTTTCCGGGACTGTTTTTTATCCTGCTGCTGGGTCAGAGCTGAAGTTCCTTATGGGGTTCTTCCTCAGGCAAAAACCCCAGTGTAGTAAAGTGTAGAAAAATAGGGGCAAAACTGAGCCAGGATGTGAGAATTCGGCTGTGGTCTATTTGCTCCGACCTTGTGAATGGGGCAGCGAGCTAGGATGCCGGACACAGGGATTGTCTGCCTCTTCCTTCTTGTTTTCCTGCTGTCGCCCTACCCTGACCCCCAAGTTCCCAGCTGTTTTCCTTTAGCTGCTCACGTGTGTTTTGAGCATATTTGCCAAGTGTGTAGGACATCACTGATGATGGGGTTTGGTGTTTTGGGTTTTTTTTGCTTTATTGCAAAACCTCCCATGTCCTTCAAAGCATGTAAACAGACTCATCCTGAAGAAAGCGTGTGACTCCTTTGTTTTTCATGTGTCCGCTGTTGTCTTTCTGTGCGTGTGCTGTTTCTGTTGTTGTTCTGGCAGAAATGCTCCTATCTTAGGTTGAAGTGACTTGCAGGGCTTTTAAGGGCTTGTGGGGAAGATTTCCTAAACCTTGGTATTTCCTGTTGTGAGAAGTCCAGTCTGGGCTAAACTGAAGAGAAAGAGAATTGCTGAAGGAAAATATTTAGATGGCTTTGATTCCATTTTTTAAAAAAAAGGCCTCATGGAAAACTTCATGCAGAGATATTAAGTTCTTAGGTTGCAGCACAGAGCCTCAGCAGCTCTACCCAGAGCAAGAGAAAGAGGTCAGCTAGGAGAGAGAGGAACCTTTTGTTTATGACTCAATTGCTCACTCTTCCTTTAGATCAGGACAAATTTTGAAGCTGAATTTATGTGTATTTTGAAAAATTGAAATGCTTTTGTTTGACATGAAAAGCATAGTTTGTCTTGGAGATTTTCCCCCAGTTTTTCTACTGGGGAGTTCAATTTCAAAGTATTTTTGGCTTTTCCAGTTTTGGAAAGCTTCTAAGTTTTGAAGTTTTGCCAAATCCCTGTGAAAAATTAAAGAAAGACAAGAAAAAAAAAAAGAAGGACCATTTTTCATTTCTCTCCACATTTTTCACAGGAAATACTTCACGTTTTTGATGAACTCTGCTTTTCTGCATTGCCAGTTCACAGCCTGAACTGTAGAAATTAAAGGGAAAGGCAGTGTATGGGTCAGAGCATTACATGGAGTTGGTATAGAGTGCAACAAAGAACACAGAATACACTCGCTAGACCTTTTGCAAGATGCATTTTAAATAAACTTAAGGAGATTTTCTGGATTTGTTAATTTAGTCATATTTGAAGGTCATCATGGAGGCCGGGGTCCCTAACACGTGTAACTGTGTATGGCGCTGTACCACAGGTTCCTCTCTGCAGTGTGTAAGGGTTGAACACATTCAAATCTGTGCAGAGTTTGTCTTATTTTTCACATGGAGCCTGACTTTCTGCTGGCATAAGGCCATGAAAATCACTGAAAGCCATATGGGCTTCCATGGGCAGCCTCCCTGCAGAGGCAGAAGTTGGTTATAAGGGTTAATTCCATTCTTGTAACTTTTCCATTACACTTTTCCATCCTATTACACTTGGCCAGCTCATCTCAAAAAAACCCTTCATCTCTGTGTTGGGCATTCACGCTGGGGTTGTTTCCAAATCTACTCCTAATTTGCCTTCACTCAGGAGCAAATCTGACTTGTCTTCTCGTTTTTCCCTCCATTCTGTCAAATCTGAAATGCAACAAGATTTCTCTGGGCTTCCTCCATCCTGGGGAGCCGTGAGGCAGGGAGCACTCCTCAGGGCAGTGGCTGTTCTCTCTAACCCCTCGTGTGGGCAGCAGGTCAAGGGAGGGGATTCTTCCCCTCTACTCTGGTCTCATGAGACCACCCCTCGCAGTTCTGCATCCGGCTCTGGTGCCCCCAGCAGCAGAAGGACACAGAGCTGTTGGAGCAAGTCCAGAGGAGGCCCTGGAGATGCTCCAAGGGCTGGAGCCCCTCTGCCATGGGGACAGGCTGGGAGAGTTGGG
>NW_010262861.1:30996-45064 GCF_000690775.1 Eurypyga helias
GGGGACAGGCTGGGAGAGTTGGGCTTGTTCAGCCTGGAGAAGAGAAGGCTGGGGGGAACTTTTTACAAGGGCCTGTAGTGACAGGACAGGGGGTAACAGGTTTAAATTGAAAGTGGGGAGGTTTAGATTGGATATCAGGAAGAAGTTCACAGAGAGGGTGGGAGCACTGGGACAGGTTGCCCAGAGAAGCTATGGATGCCCCATCCCTGGAAGTGTCCAAGGCCAGGCTGGATGAGGCTTGGAGCAACCTGGTCTAGTGCAAGGTGTCCCTTCCCCTGGCAGGGGGTGCGACTGGGGGGACTTTAAGGTCCCTTCCAACCCAAACCAGTCTGTGAGTCTATGATAAAATCACAGACATAAGTGAAGGGATGGCAAATAGGTAAGTCCCTGCCACCATCACTCATGTCAGCCAGACTTGCACACCAAAGACCTCAGTTCTTGAGCTATTCGGAGTACTGTTTCGGTGTTTCTTCAATGATTTTGCAATTTGGAAACAATTTACTTCCCTGAATTTAAAAATGATGAAAGACAGTCTCCTTAAAAAAAAAAAATCATCACATTCTTGCTGGAGCTGGAGTATACCTTTCAAGTGGTGGTGGTGTTTGTATCATGCAACATTTTCTTTTCATGAATGTGCATCCTCTGGAAAATAACCAGTGAGACACCAGAACCTGGACTGCACTGGCTTTAGCAGGCTCACAGGACCCCAATAGCCTGCAGCTGTTTATTCCCTTCCATCTCAGGTTGTGCTTCCTAAAAGTACAACCCCTTCCTTCTGTTTTGTAGGAGGAAGATGATGATGGCCTTCCAAAGAAGAAATGGCCAACAGTAGATGCCTCTTATTATGGTGGACGAGGAGTTGGTGGCATCAAACGAATGGAGGTAATTAGGAACAAGTTCATTATTTGGAAGATCTTATTTGTGAAGTGAGCTGTAATATCCCCCTGCAGCTTAC
The DNA here is from genome assembly GCF_000690775.1 of Eurypyga helias. Lineage (NCBI taxonomy): Eukaryota > Metazoa > Chordata > Aves > Eurypygiformes > Eurypygidae > Eurypyga > Eurypyga helias. The sequence goes on from NW_010262861.1 coordinate 31,952, forward strand.
CCAGAAAGAAACTCCCGAGAGACAAACTTAAACCTTTTTTGTCCATCTGAGCCCAGATGGTTTTTATGTAGGAATATCTATGAGCCAAACATAGATCCCTTAAGTTTGGGACTATTTTTTTCTCCTAGTAGAGTAAGATCCTGGTCCGTGCCTGGGATCGAGGGGCAGTGTTGCCATACAAAAATTACAAGGAAATGTTTTTAGTTTTTCTGAGAACCTTCCCTGCTCTCATGTTTCTCATAAATAACAAAGAAGTTCAAAGTTTGGGCTCTAGTCTAGAAACAAGTTTCACAGCCTGTGGCTCGCTCTTCCCTTAGGGTTTGGACCCTGGGAAAACACGGACCAGGATCTAGCTATTACAGCAGGGATGTAACTGCAGCAGCTACTATTGTAATATGCCCTGATGCCATCTTTGCAGGTGCGCTGGGGGGAAAAGGGCTCCACAGAGGAAGGTGCTAAGCTAGAGAAAGCCAAGAATGCCAGAGTCAAGATGCCAGAACAGGAATACGAGTTCCCTGAACCCAGGAACCTTGCGAACAACATGCGCAGGCCTTCCTCTCCTCGGAAGTGGTACTCTCCAATCAAGGTAAGTCCAGCCCAGCGTTGTACTGCGTAGGATGTTTCCAGGAGATCAGTGTTGTGTTTCACATCCAAAGCTAGGATGTAGAACTGTCCACCATGACCTCAAGGTGCTGCTAGAGGAGCTGTGCATGAGAATGTCCCACTGAACACATGCCTAGGGAGGTGCTGTGGAGAGGGGCCACATGGAGCAATGGGAATTTCCCACCAGGTTGATCAGGTCTTGGGGCTGCATTGCGTTCTTAGACCAGAGCAGGATCCTGATCTCTTCCAGTGGTGTAGCTGGCTTCTGTAAGGTGCTTATAGACTCAACTGCACTTGCAAGGGCAGGTCCCTTGGGCCACACTGCATATTCCCTGGGATGTAGGGAATAAATAGCACCCTCTTTCCTTAGAAAGAGGGGAAAAAATAGGAAGAAAATTGCTGCAAAATGTGACCAGGAAGAGTTGTGCTCAGCAGATGAAGGATGGCAGTGCAGATGGATGTCTGCCAGCAGGCACGGGTCACGGGGCCAGGCTTGCTGCAGGGCAGCGTGCTTGCCTCCCAAGGAGGGGATGCCCTGCAAGACGTGTTTGGCTGAGTTAGAGTCCCTCAGACGCGGAAGGTCAAATACTCACTGATATCAGGTCACATGCCATGCAAAGCTGCACAACAGTCACCCGCAGGAACTGGGAAGACTCCTTCTCTGCCATCTGTCCCAAGGGCAGGCAGCTGCTCTTCAGTTTGTCTTCACTAACACAAACAGTTGGCAGTGTACGAAACGGAAAGAAGCAAGCAACCGAATTTTCACTGAAGCAAACCCCTTTGTTCTACATGTGAATGCTTCTCATGGATTACGAGAAACAAACCGCACAAACCAGGTATTAGTTGCATCATCCAGGGCGTGGTATGAGGGCACTCCAATGTCAGAAAGCTCATCTTTTGCATTCAGGACAAATTCAGCTGCCCTCAGGAAAGTAGGACAGCTTAACCACTGTAGAACTACACTAATGAAAAGAAAAAACCACAATCCTGCACTCCGATTTCTCAGGTTTAACCGTCTTGGGAATACCCTTCTCGTCTCTTTTCAGTCGGAGGCTGTGTGTAGCAGTAGTTATCAGTCTCAAAAAAGACTGAAAATGCCTAATTTGTATCCAAGTGCAAACCTTGCGCCACTGGAGCTTGGATCTCCTTTTGAAGCGTGGAGATGCTGGTTAGGGCCTTAGAAACCCTGTGCAGGCAACTTCTCTGTGAAGAGGGTGTTTGTAACATATCTAGTAAACCTTCTGGTGTGTAGAGCTTGCCTAAAACTTTATGCTGGGGAACAGGGAAGTGCCTCACTGCTGGAAATTAGAGGGTTTATTCTGTTTTCTTCCTCCCCAGGTGCAGTCAGTCTAGTCAGACGTTCTACTAGCCAGGTTATTGCAATGCAGATATATTACACTGCAGTACACCCAGGTTTCCCTGCGTTGTACCTTGTTACTGAGCAGCTCCAAGCAGTGCCCATGGGAATTAGGGGAGGCATGTGTTTTGGCTTTCCTCAGCCATTGATCTTGCAGCTGGTTCGGATCCAGTGATGGGAATGGCAAGGATGCACAAGGGAGTTAGTGGTTTCCGGAGGATACGGAAATGTGAGACTCTGAAAATTTGGTCCAATGCCTTCTCTCTTTTCCCCCGTAAAGATTGTCATCTAATAAACTGACCCTACCAACAGGACATTTGCAGTTGTGTTATAATGACTCCAGCATGTGTTCACGAAGGTTATTCCTTCCCACAGTGGGACAGGTTAGAGAGTCAGCTGTGTTCAGTTCAGAGTGGGGAATGCAGTAAGTACCATCCCATATAGCTGCTCCTTTGTTCCTAAAGGCATTGCGCTGCCATTCTGCATCAGTGCAAACCATTTGTAAAATACACTCCTCCCACCTGGGAGATTTTTTGCTCAAGGAAATGACCTCATCCCGCTGAGAGACGCAGCTCAGTCGCTGTGTGCGTGCTGCAGTCAGAAGGGTTCACAGCACACAAAGCTGTACTCTAACCACCGAGGAGCTGACAGAAACACCAATTCTAGCACAAAGAGCCCTGAATACATGCTCAGGCAACCGGAATCCATGTGGGCACAACTACCTGAGACCATTAGTTGAGAGTTGGGTCCTTTCCCGTAGAAGATAACGCTGAGTTTCTCCTCTCTTCCTTCGCCAGTTCCCGCTGTTGGATTACAGCCTCGGGAGGCTTTCAGTTAATTCTGAGTTTCTTCGGCACGGTAGGAAATCAGTTGTGAACAGAGGAGTCAAGTTTGCAGATCTGTGTCCCAGACAGAAAGTCTCCAAAGTTCAAGAGAGGCTTGGAGCAGAGAGTCAATGTATGGGATGGGTTCAAGTTCAGTTCTGACGGACTAGGAACAGCTTTTGCTTTGTAACAGCAAGAATTTGGTTATACAGGGCCTACAAATATTAGGAGTATCTCATGGGTGATATATATTCTTAATTCCTTTAAAAATATCTCTAATCTACCATTCAAATTGTATACAAGTAAGGACAGTTCCAATCCAAGACCCCATATCCAAATACTCTCATAACTTTGGGGTGTTGCACATCTGGAGAATATTTAGCAGCCTGAGTCTGTCTGTGGACAAGAATTTACCTAATTATTAATTGCCACCACACCCCTTATTGAACAGCACCCAAAACGAACAGCGTATGCAGACAGGATAACTGTATCCAACTCTTTCCACACGTAGAATCATGAGTTGAGGGGATCATTCCTATGAAGCAGAGATCCTGCTATTACTCTCCCTGTGCAGTAAAGTATTATCAAAATTGGCAAAATTCACCAGCACTCTTGGCAGAAGCTCTTGCCCTGAAGATGGGAGCGCACGAAGATGAATTGGCATTGTGTTATGCAGGGAAGCTCTCACCGAGTGCTAACAGCCGGGGCCGGTGAGCAGGAATAGCCTATTAGGTCACTGGGGCTGTGCTTTCAGCCAAAGCAGGACTGCTAACTTGAGTCTGTCCTTCCTGCTTTTTCCAGTCTGGTTTTTAAAATAACATGGAGGTTCCCACCACTTCTCAGGGGGGAATATTTCACAGACCTCACCCATAGGAAATGCCTCCTGATACTCAGCTTAAATTGTCCTTCACCCCCAGGCTCCATGTGCACTCGACTCCTTTGGTTAAAGCAGATGTTAAATTTCCACCCGCTCCACTAGGGTGGTTGAAGCACCTCTTTGGAAGGTAGAAAAATATGCATGTAACAAGCTACTTAAAAAAAAAAAATCTTTGATAAAGGAGTAGGACAAGGAATTAAATCTGAGGAACAGCTTGAATCTGACAAAGAGCCAGGAAATTCCCATTTTAGGGCCAGTCTTCTTGCTGGCCAACAAGCCTCCTTTTCTCCATGCTGCACAAGTGCCAGCCTGTACTTAGTGCTCTGCCTTCTGCCAGGTTAGCCGACGGAGTTTGTCTTCCCTCTGTTACTCTTCCCAGAGTAACATCTCTAAGGTGGTCAGACAGCTGAGAGCAGATAGATTGCTTTTTGAAACGCTCCAGGGATTTATTTGCTACCAAACGTGGCTACTGACACTTAACAGATTGTTGTTATTGTTATTATTCTTATTCGCTGCTGTTACTTCTTAGCACGATGCCAACTGGATTATCCCACTTCAAACTGTTGAAATGGTGTTTTAGAAAGGTCAGTGCAAACAACCCAGGGAGAATGACAAGTCTGGAAGCTTCTTAAGGAACTTGCCAAATCCTCGGTTCATCTGACACAGGGAGAGGCAGCACAAAACATAGATGCAAGTGAAGGATCATAACGGACCATGCCTTTTGTTTTAATTTGGTTCAAAATAACTCTTGCTGCTACAGCCAACCACACAGCCCTGTATGCTCTGGTTTGGTTAGCTGCTTTCGTCCTACCTCTGCTTTTATCTACCGGTCTACCAAGCTACCTCTCCTTTCGTCCTCCTGCTCAGAGCATATACAGTACTTGTTTGACTTCAAAGGACCACTGAGAGTCTCGAAACAAGCAGTGCAGTCAGGACCCACAGCAATGCTAAATTCTTCATCCCCAAAAGCTCACATGGAAGACCTGCCTCAAGGCTGGTGTTGAAGCAACAACTGGTGCTCTCAAAAAGAAACCTCAGGTGAATCCTGTGTGGAGGCTACTCAAGTGTTGGCTAAGCCATGTGAGCCTGGCCTGTGTCTCCTGTCTCTCTTTACAAAACTGCTGACATGGCACAGCTTCCTTGCGAGAAGGGGCCCAAGGGCAGCTTGGGTTTGTAGGGAGCTTAGAAAAGTGCCTCTGACACCACCACATCCTGGGTCTCGGGAGTACTTCAGGTTTCAGGTCATTCACTAGAGCAGGGTCGATACCGTGCTGAATTAACCATTAATTCAGGAAGAGAATGCATTCGCTTTAAAGCAATGACTGAAGCTATGCCCTCCTTCGTTTCTCATCTGCTCTGATTGTTTCTTCTTTCTGGACTTCATATCTAGTAGGACTCAAAGCTTTATTTGCCTCCAGACCATTGGGTTTTTTTCTCCAAATGACCTTGTTCTTCAATTGCAAAAGAGTTCCCAAACAGAGACACAGCCCATCCACTGGAGACCACAGAAGTGTTTATATTTCCAAGTGAATAAATTGCCATTTTCATTTCTTCAAGCAACATCATCCTTTCCATGATCCACTCTCCCTCTTTTCTGCCCAGAAGTCTGAGGCAGACCTTGAAGCTCCATTCAGACTCTCAAAGATGGAGCTCTTGGCTTTTCCCAAGAAATCTTGGTGGGCTCTTGGAACTTAGGACTACAGAGTAAAAAGGGCTTTATTTTGTTCCATGGAAAGTTGTAATTTTCCCTCTGGTTTCCTGAAGGAGAAATGGAAGAAAAGGTTACGTATTTGTTGAGTTGTCAGAAGGGACAGGAGATCAAGAGCTTCAACCAGCTCTGATGTAGAGGGACAGACGGAATGAGGTGGACAGGAATGGCTTCCCTGAGGAAGAGGGTGTGTTCTCCATGTGCAGAAGAGTCTGACGGAGGAGTTTCTTGCTTCTTCCTTTGAGAATCACAGACTTTCCTGGCTTTCACCTCTTTTCCCCAGTATCCTATGGAAACAAGATCTATGCAGTCATTCTGTGTGTCTGTCTGTCTCCACCCGTGTATCCCTCCAACTCCCAAATAAGCTTTGAGCCATTGGCTCTACACACTGGTTGAGGAATAAAGGTCTCAAAGGGGATTAGGGCCCTAATGGTTTCTTGAGAAGGGAAGAGGAAGACTGTCCCCATGAAAGGAGGGGTATACATTGAGTGCATGGAGTCTTTAATGAGACACCGGGGAAGCAAGGTCACAGCAGGGCCTTGTAACTACCCTGGCTGTCAGGCAGGTCTCACCTTCACAGACAGGAAGTTTACTATCAGCAATGAGACCCAAGCTCTCGGGAGAGTCAGCTAACGCACTGCTGGGGAAGCTACTTACTCTTTTCCCACCACCACTGCAATATTCAGCTTACATTTCCATTTGCTTAATTTTGTCCCACAATAGTTGTACGAGTCAATTCTGCTGTCTTTATTTCCAGAAACCAGGTAGTGATCGTACATGAATGTGAGTCCAGCCAGGGGTAGCTAGGTCTTGGAGTCTGATCCTCCCAACCGCAGGAAATAGTTGTGTACCAAGGGACAACCTTGTACATTCTCAGAGTAGCTGGTCTATGTCTCTGCAGGTACAATGAAGTTCGTTACTACTGGTGGGGATTTCACTCATGGTGCCTAATCTCATAGCATTTGTAGCATCAGGAACAACACTAATGGAAAGCTACAAAAATACTGTCTGTTGTTAACCTACTCAAGAAATGTTTACAAATCTCTGGGTATCGTGCACATAATGGCCAAGGGCCAACTGAAGTTAAGGTGAAGGGAGTTTGGTAAATGAATTTTCAGCTTGTAGTGTGCCTGTAGCCTTCCACCGAGCAGCAACATGCTGCACTCCTGTAGACCCTTCTGCAGAGCCCCAGGAAGCTGAATCCATTTTGAAGGTGAAACCCTGGGCTATTAGAATGGTGCTAGAGCACGGGATCCTTCAGCCTGTTTCAGAGCAGATGATTCGGTGGATATTTCTACATTGCAGAGCCCTGGGCTGCTCCTTCTGGCCTTGTTCAGCTCATTTGGAAAACAACTGCAGCCTTGGCATCATGTGTCGCTGCCGAATTTCAATAAGGGATGAACGCTCTGTCTGCATTGCGGAGGAGCACTGCAGGAATGGAAGGGAGGGTCTGACCCCACATCTTAACCAAAATTCCTGTCAACAAGAGGCTTCAACACGTTGGGTTTTGAGAAAAAAAAAACAACTCGTCTGGGTGTGTGCATGCGTGTTTGGGTAGGGCTGTGGGGTACGAGACCACACAGTGAGGCGCACAGCTTGTCAAACCCGTGTAGTGTGTTGAGGGTGCATCTGCAGGGCAGCTGACACTGAGCTCGTAGGAGTGGAGGGCTTTGAAAGCTGTGTTATTGCCTGGAAAAGAGGGAAGTACTAACTGACACGTGGGGTGGGACTGGGGAGGTGGTGTGAGACTCAGTAACCTGGCGCTCCTGTGCTAGCGTGTAGCTGACAGGAGAGACGAGGTGGGTTGTCAGGCGGCGTCTAGCTGTGACTCAGCTGCCCGGCTGTGTGGAGAGGCAGTTGTTCAGTCAGTGCTCCCCAGCAGGTTGTTGTGACACATAAATCAAAATGATTCCTAACGTGTCGCAGGGGTCGCCTACAGCTAGAGCGAGCCCCTCAGCCAGCCAGAGAAGGAGGCAGGGTAGCTAGGAAATGCATCGTACAAACTCATCTGGTTGCTTTCTACATCACCGTAGCATTTTGCTAGCCATGATGTCAGGAGTGAGTAGGTGCTGGACTCTCTCAGCCCAGGAGTCACCTTCTACCTTTGGAGGTTTTCAGAAGGGTACGTGAAGGCTACACAAAGATGCTGCTGACTGTCAGGCACACCTTATTGTTCATCTGACGGCCTCGTCCTTCACGCTTGCGGCAAATTTGGAGCAAGTTTCTGAGAGAGCAAACGTTGCTCTCCAGCACCTTGTACACGCACAGGAAATGGTTAAGTAAAAGATGTGTAGGTCAAAGCTGCAGGGTCCCTGCACCAGAGTAACACTGTGTTTCTTTTGATTGCAGGGGAAATTGGATGCTCTCTGGGTCTTGCTGCGGAAAGGTTACGACCGTGTCTCTGTGATGCGTCCACAGCCAGGAGACAAGGTACAAACACTATTTTATTTATTTATTTATTTGCTCCTAGGGCAAAATGAAGTCCCTCTGAAGTTTCTGACTGTCTTTATATGTGGGACTGAAGGCAGATACTTATGATGGCTTAGAAGCAAAAATTCAGTCACCTCTGTCAGCTTTGTTTGCCGCTGCAGTTCATGCGGTTTGATAGAGTTTTAAGTATGAAAACTGTCCAGTGGCAGAAATACCCATCAAAGAGCCCAGTACAGTCTTGCTCTTAGATAACACAAGTGCTTTCAGTTCATTACATAATTAATTCTAATGAACAGTAAGGAATATTTCTGCATCTTCTCCTTCATTAAAATCTTACATTCTGGAATAGCGCTCTGAACATAAACATATGCACATTTTGCTACATACATTTCAACCTCATGGGCATTTCTACAAAGCAAAGTTTGAGGAATGAGGTTTGGGCTGTTGTGTGAGAGGGAAGAAGTGTTCCCATTATTTTTAGTAAAAACTGGGTTCGTGCACACTTCTGCACATTACTGTGTGCTTATGGTTGGAAACAGAAGCCATGAAGAGATGTCACTTCTCAGGGATGATACTGTCTGTGGCAGCAGGATACTACAGAGCTACTGATTTCCTTTTCACTGGAATTAAATGTCTGGGTGCTTCCCAAGTCATTTCAGGATGGTTATCTCCGACCCTCTCTAGAGGTACGCAGCCGAGCACTGAAGTGGCCAGCGCACACTCACATGCTGTGTCCAGCTCTAAGCACCCAGCAGACACTCAGGGACCTGCAGCTGGGAAGGGAGGGTGAGAGCTGTGCCTGAGCTCTGCAAATCTAGTGTGTGTTCAAGGTACACATCGTGGGTGAACTGAAAGCCCTCTGGTAACCACAAGGCAGCCCCTAACTCCATGCAATTTAGATGGTCACACCCAGTTGCCCAGGTCTGGGACCAATACAATTTTTAATATCTCCAAGGGTGGAAATTCAACATCTCCCCGAGCCCCTGTCCATATTCACTTCCTCATGAAAAATGTCAGTTATATTAATGTCTTACATGGTTGGTTTACTCACCAAGGAGCTTGGAGTTGCTTCAGGAATATATTTGGCCCAAAGCATGAGTAACTGTGTAGCAGCTTGAAGACTTGGAGTAACTCAACTGCACATGCAACAGCAATGTAATTGTTTGGTGGAGAATCATAGTTCTGTAACATTTGGCTCCCTGTGAGGTTTTGCATTGAATGCAGGACCAATGAACTTTTGTGAATGAGAAGGTTTCATATTTTATTCTCTCAGGGGGAAGATTTGCTAAACCATCTTCACTGAGTGTGATACTGATTTCTGGGAGAAAAGGTCATAACATATGGATTGCTAATGCCTGGCAATTTCCCACAGAAATCAGAGTCTTCTATCCACAATTTTTTTGACTTGACAAGCTGACATTATTTGCATGAAAGATGCCACTTCCATTTATGCTAGGGAAAATCCAGAGCGGTTGAACTGAAGCTGATACAGCTTGCAGCAGTTTGTATTGGTGCAGCTGACAGCAAGCTCCGTTCCTTTTTGGTGAGGCCTCTCCCAGACATGCCGTCTGGGGCCCTGTCAGCATAAGCAAGAGCAGAATTAGCCCATGTAGGTGTTATGATTCAGCCCCAAAGTAAATTAAGGTCTTAGTGATTCTGCTGTGCTATCAAGGATCTGACTTGGGTGCAAGTATAATTTCATGTGAAAGGGAAGCTGGCTGAAAACGTACCCAGGCTTATAGCTCTGAAATACCTGATGACTCCTGGAAGATCTGCAAATGTTTGGGCACTTTGCTGAGTAGTTATGGAGTGCTTCTCGGGCTTTCTGTGAGAGTAGACTGCTCTTGAATGTTTGTTTTCCCTGGTGTAAACAAATTAATGAGCATGAGTGTTTGTCATCTTTGAATAACCATGTGTGGCCCTCTTGATGTTTTTAATCACTTTCAGGCTGAAGTGAGCACTTTATGTTTTCTCCGTTACATTAGTGACATAACTACCAGGTGATGTCACACCCAGCAGTGCAGGCAAAACCAATAAGAGAACTCACTGTAAAGCACTAAAATGACATTCATTAGTTTACACAGCTGAAATGGCAGAATTAGGCAGGGTTTTCCCCTTCCCTACTCAGTGAAAATGTGGGGGTTGTTTCCCTACTTCAGGTTTGAAGTAGGGAGTAGAACCCAGGTTTCAAGCGCTGGGTTCAGCTTTGAGATGTCTGAGTCATCTCCCATCTTGCTACAGACGTTCCCTGTGATTTGGATGCTGGGTTTAGTCAGTCATACCTCACTTTCTCCTTTGTAGACGTAGAAGGTGATTTTACCAGAGCTGGGCCTTAGAAAGCCTGGCTTTACAACATTTAGAGGCTTCTGTACAGGAGACTGGGCAGGAGTGAGGCAATATTGCCGTTAACTGGACAACCACTATCTACAGCTCTGCCTTGGGAGACAAAGCACCCAAAAAGAAAAGCAAAAGGTTGCAAAACTTGCACCTCACAAAATAAGAAGACTCTAAACCCTGTTTGATCCCTGCCAATCTCTCTCTGTTCTTCTAAGAGTAATGTAAATGCACGTCCAAGGATACAAAGACTGCATGATTCAGGCTACCTTAAGGCTAGTGGCTTCTCCCAGATCAGCAAACATCAAATATTATCTCATAAGGCACATTATTGCGTTGGTGTGATTGGAAATCCGGGGGGATTGTCAGTGCTGAATTGGTGGGCATGGCTGCTGGAAACATCTGCCAGTGCTTTCCAAGCAGATAGTCCTGCCCGTGTGAACACTTTGCTTTCCTTGCAAGGAAAAGTATCAAGGGGAGCAATTCCAGAGAAAATCTTGTTCAAAACGAAACCTGCATCTGTAGGACAGTGCTTCGAAATAAAAGGATTGGATGTGTCGCACTGAAATGATGGGAAATTTCTGCCCTTGCAAACAACTGTGTGGCCAAAATCCCTTGCCTGGGAAGTCAGGGCTGGATTTGATGAGCTTGGATCCAGTCCCTGCCATTAGCTTGGAGACTTTTCACCAGAACCACAATGAGACAACCTCTGGGTTACTTATAAACACAGCCCTTCCAGTGGAGTGGATGTTTAATATCTGCTCATCACTTCCTTCATCCAACCTGGGACACAATTCTTGACCTCTCTTGGGCTTGCAGCAGCACACCCAGCAGCAGCATCGCAACCCTTTGCTGCCCGACAGCAGGACCACAGTTGTGATGGATGTGCCTGCACGGGGTCCCTCTGCAGGCTTCTGTACATACCTGGTCCCAGGCCAGGAGTCAGCGCCAAGCGTGTGCTGTGTCTGATGGCTGACGGCTAGTGTGAGGAAGGTGTCTTTTGACACAGTGCTCTGAGATATGGCACGTCACCTACCTGACTTGCCAGGCAGACAGAGGCCAACTGGCTGCATCCAGTGGGTTTTGATGGACGCCACTGCGGGGGACACTCATACCCAGGCAGCCCTGCACATTCCCACACAGACACCTAAATGTTCTCCCAGCCATGTGCTTCTGGCGCAAGGTTTGCCAGGGCTGTAAGAATTGTTTTGGCAGTGGGGAGCTCAGCTATAAATTCCTGTGGCCTCTCCATAGGATTCCAAATAGCCCCTTTGGACCAGGCAGTGTGGACCCAGGGGCACAGCCAGGACAGACTTGGCCCTCACCAGGTAGCAAAATCTTCAGCGTGAAGTCTGTGGGGTTTCATAGCTGCCCACTGGCAAACTCGGATTTGATCCTGTTCTGCTAGGAAGCGTAGGTGAAGGAGTGCTCCACCCAGCCTGTCAGCAAAGGGGGCCCACCAGAGCTGGCACTGTCGGCTCCAAGCCAGGCCTGTGGTTTTGAAGTGGAGGCGCAGATGGTTTGAAGCTTCAGCACTGGTGTAAACCCAGCCTTGCCAGGCGCAGGAGATGGGAGGCTGCAGGCAGTCAGATGCAGGGCACCAAGGTATTGCTGCACAGGGCAGAGCAGCTCTCCAGCTTTTTCCCAACTGCCTGACTCCAGCCCGATGCCATCCTTCCGCGGGTGCTGTGCTGCATGCTACCTGCTGTGCTGTAGGGCACCAGGCCACCCATCCCTCCTGCCCCAGGTCCTCTGCAGGAAGGCTAGGCCATGGAGGCTGGGCTGGGTGCTCTGCTTTGTCTCCTTGGCAATCACCCAGAGCAGTTTCAGACTAATGAGCTTGGTTTCAATCATACCGTGCAGCTGCTCAGTGTAGACTTCACGACACAAGCTGAATAAATACTCCAGAGTTGCTTAGCAGCAAGCCAGCGTGCCCACGCCGCCTGCTCCGTGCGAACTGCCAGCCGTAGCAGTCTTTGCAGCATGGACGTGCCCTGGGAATGAGAGAACCAGTGATTAGCACAGCATCCTGCAGTAACCAGCAGCCTCAAATGGAGCCACCAGATTAAAATCCCACCACATGCTGCGTTCGCAGGGTAGATAAATACTCAAACCCTTGCAGGCAAAATTAATGGCTGGTGAAGAGTAGCCTGAGGTTTGAAGACAGGAGCCTTTGACCATACGATATTCCTAAAAGCTACAAGGAGGAGCTGTTTTGAAAGCAATTTGTACCCCCTTCCTTCTTTTTCCTGAAGAAAAGAAAGGAGCAGATTTCAGGTTCTTGGTGCTGTCAAATGGGCACCTTAATTCACCCGCTGGTCAATGTAAAAAAGTGGAGCCAGATGAGAAGCGACTGAAAGGCATCTGTTTGCTTTGGAGCCTGAAAAGGAGTTGTACTTAATCCCAGGGTTACATCATCTTCATATATAAGCAATCCCTTGCTATAATCAGTTACTTTATCCCCTGCCAGCACATGAGCCGAGCTGTTCAGAAGGATGGCTTGCGTAGAATGAAACACGGATTCAGCTTCAAACACTCTGTTGACTAATTGTTACTGTTTATCTGCTGTAGCCCACGCAGCTTCCTAGGTACCCTACAGATAGGCAAGACACACGTCCCCTGCCCTGAAGTTCACATCAGTCTATAACAAGATGTTGTTTCAAGGGTAGTGACTAAAAAATCTGCAGTTTATACACATTGCAGCAGATAATGTGGGGGCTGAAGCTTAGACTCCAGTTCTCCTCTTATGCATGACCTCAGACGATCTCTTTGCCTCCTGTCTGTCTGTGCCCCAAGCCCTTTAATCAAGGTTGAGATGCCTTGTACTAGGACTGTTTCTTCACTGCTGAAGGTACAGTTATAGAATCATAGAATTGTTTGGGTGGGAAGGGACCTTAAAGACCACACAGTGCCACCCCCTGCCATAGGGACACCTTGCACTAGACCAGGTTGCTACAAGACTCATTCAGCCTGGCCTTGG
>NW_010262861.1:45184-50039 GCF_000690775.1 Eurypyga helias
CCCGTTATCCCTTGTCCTGTCACTCCCTGCCCTTGGGAAAAGCCTTCCCCCCAGCTTCCTTGTAGCCCCCCAGGCACTGGAAGGGTCTCTAAGGGCTCCCCAAGCCTTCCCTGCTCCAGGCTGAACCCTCAACTCTCAGCCTGGCCCCACAGAAATAACTGACTAGGAAGTGCTGGGTACAGGGTTAGGTGCTTCCGGACAAGGGAGAGCTGAAACCTCATCAGGGAGGACTGCTGGAAAGGATGCTTCCCAGAGCCTGGCAGCAGCCTGAGTCTTACCTGGCTTCGGCCTCTGTAGCTCTGTGAAAGCTACGGCTCTCGAGGTCAGCAACAGGTCCTGGTCAGCGTGTCCTTCTGCCTGCAGCAGCCAGCCACATGCCTGTCTGCATTTGCGGGAGCAAACCATGAAGCAAACTTTGGGCTGGTTTGCAGAAGGCTTTTAAAAATGCATCTTTTATCCCAAAGCAAAAGGAAAAGAGAGGGATGTTCAGGGCCTGTTTTGAAGTGCACCCAGCGAGGCTGAGATGCGCAAAACAGTGGGGAAATACTTTTTTTGCAGTCGAACCTGGAGATGGTCTGAGGTTACCAACAGACACAGATGTTTCCAATAATGCAAGGAAGTCAGAGTCACATGGGATTCCTGTGGTCTTCTCACATTTTCGAGAGACTAGGTTTGCATTTTTGTCAGCATTAATGAGGTTATTTTTACATTTGAAACATCATCAGATAGGGGTGATTTAAAAAGTATCTATTTTTTAGAAAACTTTATCATGTTTGTAATGGAGTAAGGGAATGCTTATTTGTGCAAAGTGCTCAGGAAGCACAGGATCCAAATCCTTAGTGTCTCTTTGAAGCGTCAGTTGTGTTTCCTTACTAAACATTGTTCTGTCAGGGATTTATGAGATTATTAAAATGTACTTCAAGCTCAGACTTGGCCAGGAACATCCCAACCTGGAGCAAATTATATTTTAAATTTTTATTGCATTAATTACATTTTCATTCTATGTTTGTGTAGGTATATATAGATGGGTATAAATATGGAGAAAAAATATAACCAAGCCATGTGTAATTAAGTGCAAAGATGTATCCTTCCTAAGTTAATGAGTTGCAGGGAGAGGAGCTTTTTCCAGAACTGGTATGGTTTTGACAGTTTACTGTTGAAATCACATGAGCTCGTATCTTGCTAGATCTCAGTGATACACTTCTGGTACAAATTGGGGTTAGTTATGACTAGAGGATGAGGTTCAAAATACATGAAAACGCCCCCATTAAAGTAATCACAATTCTTCTTCTTACTATGAAAGGAAGAATGTGTGTGTGTGCATGTGCTGACATAAAAAATTGATCTTGATATAAACAGAACAGTCACCATATGAAATAAGACAAATTTACAGCCAAATTGCATGAATCTTCACTACAGAAAAGCACCGTTTTTCAACAAGAGCTTACAAACCTCCCTCTGCCCTACGATCACACTCGTGTTCTTGTATTACAGTGAAATGCCAAAACCTCAAATTAACTTGATTTCAGGCTTCGCTGTGAATGTTTTGTGCAGCCTGAGGAGTTCCGATGACCACTCAGGATTTTATCAGCCGTTCATCCCAAACAACCATTTCTTGTGAAGGGCCCATTTCTGTCAAGCAAGGACATGCTCCTGCATGTGAAGTCCCACTGCGTTTCTGGAGAATCCCTGGAGTGTGTGCTCCAGCGCTGCTGACTGGGAGCCAACCTCTACAGAGCTGTGCAACAGGGGACAGCAAAGAGCTGTCTGACCCCAGCAGTAACAGTCTGAAAGCCTGGAGATGGGTAGCCCCTTTAATTCGCATCCTGCTATTATAATTCCAGATCTCAGACGTCCAGCTGAGCTGGAGGTTTGTGGGCTGTTGTCATGGGGCAGCAGGGAGATCTGAGTCTTGGGCACTAGACTGGGAGTCGAAGCTTAGGGTCACTCCAGTCTGCCATGGACACACAGGGTGACTGTGACCAACCCAAAGCACCTTCCTGTTCTCAGAGGCTTTTCCTGTCCTCTAAATGAGGCTAATTCAATGTATTTTCTTTCCCAAAACACTCATGAAAATGAAGGCTGGAACTCAGTAATAAATGTAAAGGATTAGTCGTGGCTGCGGGCAGGTACCAGCTGCATTTGCAGGTATGTCTATAGGTTTGCACAGCGGCCTGTGGGTTCACGCGGGTACAACGTGATGCTAATAGTGCAGAGATTTAGGGTTTGGAGGTCCAGGACTGTACATTTTAGACGTGTATGATGCTCAGTTTAAAGCAGAATTCCAGCGTTGTTTCTTACCTGGTGTGCCAGGGTTTGGTTTTCTTTTGCAAGCTGAGACGCTACAAGAAGAAACTCAGTGGGAACGGGGAGCTAGCTTTGCCAGGTCTGTCTGCACCCCATCTTTGGCCCCTGTGTCAGGAGCTGACCTGTTTCACCAGACCGTGATTCAGCCTCCTTTGAGCCTCCTAGCAAAGTGGCAACCGTCATTGTGTCTGCAAAATGCAGAGAAATTAAAAAGCAGCCTGAATCATTACCATGTTACAGTGAAATTTCCTCCTCCTCTGTGTTCCTGTGCTTTGAAAATCCTGAACAACCTTTAATCTGCTGCACATAATTGGGTGTTTCACCCAGGAGATCAGTGTTGGCTGCTGTGCCGTTTGAGGAATGTGAATGTCTTTTTATTACTGGCAAATTCAAACTCTCAGAAAACAAAGTCTCCTTTCCATGACTTCCCCTGTCTTGTGGAGAAAGCAGTGTACTTGCAAAGACCCGTCGGGGAAGTAGCTCGTAATCTCTCACTCCTCACACAGTGCTGAGATGGAAAGAAATGAAATCCAGATTAAGAGGAGAGGGTCAGTGCTGCCACATGGCCTTACTCCTTGTTTGTTAGCGTGGGGAATTCATGGGCTCCAGGCATCGGCTTAAATCAAACCCACTGTGCCAGGTCCTGTGCAGGTGTAACCGAGACAGGATCTCAGCCCTGTCTGAGGCCAGGGGCAGGAGCAAGGACAGACACAGACAGCAGCACTGGGACGGTGTGGCAGCGCTCATTTACCTGAACGGATAACTGTAGTGGGTCTGCAACACCAGCTGGGATAACCCGTGAATGTAGATCCAATCTTCCTTTAACCACGAGGAACAACTTTTCTGACTGGTTCATTCCCCCTCAACACATCTCCTCTGCAGCTTCCGAAGAAGGAGCAGTGCAGAGTTCCAGCCACAACTGAGTATACGTGGGCAGGCACACACATTAGAGCCCAGAGCAGCCACTGCCTCTGGAGATTGGACCGTAGGAGGGGGTGAATACAACACTTGCTGGGTCAGAGCAATGCTCTTCGGGACTGGTGGGACAGGGAATTAGACTATCAGGTGTGTCTAACTGTGCAAAACATGCACAGTGTACTTTTGCTTGCCAGACAGATGTCTAGGGGCAAGCACTTAGATGGTGGTGTGGGTTTCGCCATCTAACGCAGTATCACTTCCTTGCTTGATACAAAGGCAGATGCTTGTGTTTCCATGCTGGTTAATTCTCCCCTCCTGTCCTCCCCAGCCCCAGCACACAACTGCGTTTTGCTCCTCTAGAAACTGTACGAGACAGGGTTTGTCCGGATTTTGGTACAGCACTGAAAAAGTCACGTGTGCCGAGCTCTGCTGTAAAGAGTGATTTGGACTGAGGCAAGAAATGACCCTAGTGAAGTGTTGACTTGAGATTTCCAGAGCAGTGAGGGACTGGGCAGACTCTGCTCAAAGGATACTCCTGTGTGGGGCTCATGGAAAAGGCAACCTTCAGTTGAGCTGAGAAACAAAAGGGGTTCCCAGTTTGTTTTAAAGAGCAGAAGGCAAACCAAACCGGTGGAACAGCAGAGTCCAAATTTTCCTCTGCATGGAGGGAGCTGTGGGGTGAAGGAAATGACTGCTGGAGTAAAACCCTTGGTGGAGCAGTGCAGTGATGATAATGCTCTGCTCTGCGGGTAGAACTGCAGAACCCAGGAGACCAGATGCAGAAAGTGTCTAGAGATGTAAATTCTCACAGAAAACATTGCAAAATTTTCCTGTGGGTGTTTAGGTTTTAGCAATCAGTAAAAACAGAGGAAGTGAAACTCCTGTAACAGAAAGAATAGGATTTTGATGCAGAGAGGATCACCTTGTGACAGGTGTCTAGAAACTCCCGTGCCTGTTTCTCGCTGAGTGAATGTTCGTGTTGCATTTGTGTTGTTTCCCTCGTGGAGCTTCCAGCAGTGGGCTGGTCTTGCTCTCCTTATCCTTATGGGAAAGCGAGGTCATTGTTTCCTGTGGGATTGCAATAAATTCCTAAAAATAAGTAGCAGCCCCAGCTGAAAAATTTGGATGGTCTCTGGATCCATCTGCACTAAGAACGTGTGAGGGGATTCCTAGGTCTCACATCAGTGATCAGAGGGCCCTCTGGGATGTGCTAGGCACGCTGAGCCACCCAGCAACAAAAGCACCGCCAACAGATGCTTTACACACAGCCCAAGGCACAGAAAGGGATGAGTTAAACTCTGGCTTAATTCAGTCCTTGGCTTTCCCTGGTCAGGCCCCCATCCTGGATGTGAAAGCATGTGGTACCTGCAGGACCCTGGGCAAACATCTGGCACGAAGTACAGAAAGGGCAAACAGTGTCAGGTTGAAGATTTAGGATGGAGGTTGTGAAGACAAAGGCAGGTGGGACAGTTGGTAGTGGCTCAGACCATCTCAGCAGTGTTAGAGCCACATCACCCTGGTCAGCCGTCCCAGGCATGACACATGTGTAAGTCCTAATAACCACTGGGCCCTGCTTCCTGCTCCATGGTTGTTAATGCACACAAAATCGGTGACGAGCGGCGTTCCTCAG
>NW_010262862.1:0-1298 GCF_000690775.1 Eurypyga helias
GGCTGCCCCGGGCCTCGTCCGGCCGCGTTTCGGCAATGCCCAGGGCTGAGGTTTCGAAATCCCGCTGGGCACATTCCAGTGCCTTATCCTGCTCACCATGACACTTGTGCTTGCGGCCAGCCGGAGTTTCTCCTGCTACGGCCGGGGATACCGCTCCTCACACTCCCACAGCACGTTCCCCACGCCATCTCCCAGAGCACCCGCGCGTCCCCGCGCTGCGGGGGCCACTCACCCACTACAGCAGCATCTTTGTCACCGATGAACTTCTCGAAGTCAGCCTCCGAACCCAGCGCCACCGAGGCAGGTCCCGCCTGTTTCTTGAGGTGGCTGACAATCCCATCTGCGGAGACGAGCGAAGTGGTTAAAGGGATCAACTCAAAGTCCCACGAGGTGTTTTTCAAGGTCCCCAGACCAGCTGTTCCAGCAGAGCCCACACGCCTCTCCTGTAAACCGATACGCCGCAACCCGGGGGAGCAACACCAGCCCCCTCGCATCCGGACTTTCTAGCCTTCCCTGGGTACTGCAGAGCGTACACGGAGTTAAACGTGGAAACCTTCACCTTCAGAAGAGCTTTAAGGGACACTCAACACCCAAGGCTCTGCCAGCGCAACGGCGGGGCGTGTGTAGCTGGGAACCTTCTCCGCATCCCTCATCCCGTGACATCCCCGACACGGGTCAGGCACACACAACCCCGGCACACACGGCTCTACCGTCCAGCACCACTCTGCCAAGCTGGACACTCGTCGGCGAGCTCTCACCTGCTGTCCGGGGCCCGTCGTAGGTTCCTGCCTCTTCTCCGTCTCGAAAGATCTTCAGGGTGGGATATCCACTGACTCCGTACTTATTGCAGGTGTTCGAGTTCGCCGTACAGTCAACCTAAGGAAGGGCAACATGCTGCTCAGCAGCCCGGCCACGTGAACCGATGGTGCTCTGCGGCTGCCCACGGCGTCACGTACAACGCCCAGAGGGTCTGAAAGCCCTCGGGTGTCCTTAGCCGAGGCTGGATCCCTCGCAGGGAAAGCGTAAGGATCCGTAAGGCATCTACGGCACCAAAAGCTGGGCAGTCAGAGGCAGCACGGGCGTGGCAACAGGCCCGGAAAGACACTTCGTGGAAAAAAACTGGAAAGATTAAGTTGCCGCAAGTTTGGCCAAATGACACAGAAAAAACACTGGGAAGGGCAGATTGCTGTAACCAGTGACAGGCTTAACGGGAATCGACTGTTCTCAGCACCTCGTCTGTCCCACAGCTCCTACAGCTGAAGACAACAGGATGGCCTCAGGACTCCATGGTGTCAGCA
>NW_010262863.1:0-296 GCF_000690775.1 Eurypyga helias
AAGCCAGCCTCTCCGACTGCGAGAACACTGCTGAAGCCAAGCGATGATACTGCTCATCCGCTCCTCTACGGATCCGCGGAGACATAAATACTCTTTCGCACACTCTCGATTACACCTCTCTCTTTCTTATATCCACGCGGGGAAGAGAAAAGAGCATGTATTACTCATAAGCGCATCCCTTCGCACACGCACTGGCCAAAGCGCTATGTGCACACACAAGTATCCTCGACGTGTGCCTTTGCAGGCATGTGGGGACGCAGGGCCGGGGTCGAGGGAGCCGGGCAGCGTGCGGGAGA
>NW_010262863.1:745-956 GCF_000690775.1 Eurypyga helias
TCCGGATGCGGGAGGATGAGACGAAGGCACTGCTCTCTTCTCAGTGCGAACATAAATAAATACATATCTGTGCGCGTTCCTTTTTGTTAATACATATATATGCGTGTGCGGTTTTTTAATGGTTAGTGTAGAGGGACCCTTCAGAAACCGGCGGTGAACTGCCCACGCTCGAGCGCTGGCCTTCGCCCCCCGGGACAAGGTGCGGTGCGGG
>NW_010262864.1:0-5371 GCF_000690775.1 Eurypyga helias
GGGACAACTGCAGTGCCTCCAGCAGCCTCGACGCGTTGTCACTCAGGTCAGTGATGGAGTCCACGGACATGGCGCCCTGCGATGGGGCAGAGGTCATCCGGCAGGGTGGGATCCCGGGACACCCCCATGGACCTCAGGGGTTTGTGGGAGAGGGAGGCATCCCCTCCAAACGCACGCAGGGGGCTCGGAGCCTGGCTGGGGTGCAAGGATGACACCCTTGCCCTCGCAGGCACACGTCTGTGTGCGCTGCGCCCGGGCGGGGGGTCGCTAACACCGCCGGCTTGCTGGGCAGCCCCTCCACCGCACGCAGAGGTGGAGAAGGAGGAACCATCCCAAATCCTTCACCTTTGACTGCGCAATATACTGGATGTAGGCACCGCGCTGGAGCTGCTTTACGCACGGGGTGACAGGCTCTGCTCCAAAGAGACGAGCCGAACCCAGCCCAGCCCCTCACCCACCCCCCTCGCAGGAGACGGGAGTAAAGCCAGGAAGGTGGGGGCCCAGGCTGAGCAGCCACTCCATCTTCCTTGTCCTTGGATGCAGGGGCGGTCAGCGCTGAAAGCAGAGCAGTCTGGGGGGCACAGCTGGTGCCCAGCATGGATGGTCACAGCTCCTGGTGGGAATTTGGCAAGTTTTTTGGAATTCTGTCCAGCTCTGGGGTCCCCAACAGCAGAAGGACACGGAGCTGTTGGAGCGAGGCCGGAGGAGGCCCCGGAGATGCTCCGAGGGCTGGAGCCCCTCTGCCCTGGGGACAGGCTGGGGGAGTTGGGGGGGTCAGCCTGGAGAAGGGAAGCTCCGGGGAGACCTCAGAGCCCCTTCCAGTGCCTGGGGGGCTACAAGAAAGCTGGGGGGGCTTTTGCAAAGGGCAGGGAATGACAGGACAAGGGGTGATGGGTTTAAACGGGAAGAGGGAGATGGAGATGGGACATGAGGAAGGAATTCTTCCCGCAGAGGGTGGGAGCACTGGGACAGGTTGCCCAGAGAAGCTGGGGATGCCCCATCCCTGGGAGTGTCCAAGGCCAGGCTGGATGAGGCTTGGAGCAGCCTGGGCTATGGAAGGTGTCCCTGCCCGTGGCAGGGGGTGGGACTGGGGGGCTTTAAGGTCCCTCCAACCCAAACCATTCCAGGATTCCATGAAAAGGGTGAAGCCCAGTCTCCAAGACATGATGCAATGGAGTAGAAAAAGCCACGCTGCTGATGATGAATCTCTTCCTGCCCCATCTTCCTACGGCTGCCAGGCCGTGTCCTGGGATCCTCAGCTCCGTAAGAGCTGAGCCAGTAACACATGTCCCACCCTTCCCAGTCCCTCTCTTGGGGGAAATAGGGCCATCCCACTTCCCTGCCAGGAACAACACAGCCCGAATAACTCCCATTCCTTAAGAAAAGACCCCGGGAAACCATATTTACTGCTGAGGTCAGAGCCTCCCCGCCCTGCAGCACCATCACCGCGCAGCCCATTTGGGTAACCGTACCCGTCGCTGGCTCCAGGAGCCGTGGTGCAGAACAGCTGGGGAAAGTGGCTCCGCTGGGAAGACCCCGCAGGGTACCAGGCGACTGCTCCTGCCCATCGGGGACCTCAACTGCCTCTGAGCCCGAAACCTCGTCACCGTCGCCTCCACCTCCAGGCAGAGCCGGCGGCCGCTCTTCACCGCTTCCTGCAGCTGCCTGTAGGCACGGTCATTGGCGATGACTTGGAAAAGCGGGATCCCAAAAGTCTGAGGAGAGCAGTCTGGGGGAAAAACATGACAGGACAAGGGGTGAGGGGTTTAAACGGAAAGAGGGAGATGGAGATGGGCCATCAGGAAGGAATTCTTCCCGCAGAGGGTGGGAGCACTGGGACAGGTTGCCCAGAGAAGCTGTGGATGCCCCATGCCTGGGAGTGTCCAAGGCCAGGCTGGATGAGGCTTGGAGCAACCTGGGCTATGGAAGGTGTCCCTGCCCGTGGCAGGGGGTGGGGCTGGGCAGGTTTAAGGTCCCTTCCAGCCCAAACCATTCCGGGTTTTCTATAAGAAAATCTTCACAGGCGCACATCTTTACAAACACACATCCACGTGCGCACACGTCAGCCACACGCGTGTACACGTCAGCCACACGCGCGCACACGTCCTTTCCAGACTCCCTCGTGCTTGTGCACGGATCGCTCCACCCCAGCCCGGAGAACCACAAACGACACGGAGCAAAGCACTTTGCTGAATCTGGGCACCTCCCAGCCCAGCCCCAACAACCCCCACCAGCCCCGCGTGAGAGCAGGGACCATTCCCTGGGCAAAAGGGGTCCTACCCTGCTGCTGCTCACCTTTCTTCTCCTTTGAAAAGCTCTCCAGCTTCTGGCGGAGGGATTTGCTGCCTTTGGGTCCAACTGTGTGGAGGAAAGAAAGCAAAGTGCATCGTTAGGCTGTTTCGGTAGGGTCTCCCGTCAGATATTGCTGTTCCGCAGCCTCGCAGGCAGGGAACGGGCACGGGCACCTCCCGCGGGCAGAGGGACGCTGTGGCCTGAGGCCACATGGGATGGCACAGAGGGCACCAGCCACCGGGGGGGAAACAGCCCCAGAGATGGGTCACCGTCCTCCCAAAGCGGAGGAAGGGACCCCTCCACCCCTGGACCCCTGGCATCAAACCCCAGCCATGGGTTAACACTCCCAAGGGGGAGCACGCTCCGTGATCCTGCTGGTGTCGGTACCTGGAGACGAGGGGGGTTAACAGAGGTGCTGAACACCTTTTCCCCATGGAAAATAATAACAACTGTCCAATGTCTGGAATTTCAGGTGGACAGATTTCAGGGAGCAAGCACAGACGCATGGATGGACCCAAACAGAGACCATGCAGCCCAAATTCAGGCATTTCCTAATGTCATGAACTTCCCTGGAAAACGCTGGGGTAGGAAAACAATGTTGCAGGGACAATAGTGCCGCAGCTGCTCCTCAGCATCTCGCACCGACTGGCAGCCGACTAACGGCAAAAAGGGCAAGTGGCCGGTGGAAATCTATGGGTCATAAAGATGGAGAAAAGGAAAGAGGGATTCCCTGACAGCAACTGCTTCCTCCAAAACCCAGGTGAGCAGGAGAGTGATGTCCAAAACAGACAGGGATGAGCCTAGGATTTAGCAATCCCCTGCAACTATCCCAACGGAGCCCGTCGGATAAAACGCAGCGCACGCAACAGCAAGGAAGGAAATAGCATCTGGGGCTGGTTGCCCCGCGCTGCTCCCTAGCGAAGCCACTGCCTCAGGGGGTCACTGGAAACGGGATCAGAACAGCCCAAAACTGGAAAAGGAAAGGAGCCAGGATGTTTGCGGTCAGAGTTCTCCAGGGATTTACAGGCAGTCTGGGGGCGGGGGGCTGGGGCTGCAGCCCTGGGGCAACTGCAAGTTCTGGGGAGGAGCGGGAAGTTGCTCTCTTTTACCCTTCTCAAAACCATTCCATTGCATCAAATCTTCCAAATACTAATTAAGGCAGGAAACCGAGCTTGGACGTCGCCCTGAGTAAGCACTGACCGTCCAGTTCGAGGCTGGGCATTAGGAAACGCTCCATCCCTGGGACAGGTCCCCCAAGGCAGGAGAGGGGCTCCATCCTGGGAAGCTCCCAGTCCCGGCTGTCCTGCTGCCAGCGGGTGGTGGGGCTGGAGCTCCCTCTGCACCCGCACTGCTGGTACCACGCAGCTGGGGCTGGGGAGCTGCAGGCAGCTCTGGGATGCCAAAATACAGCCCAGGGCAGAGGAGGAAAGTCAGGGTGGTCCCTCCGTCCTTAAGCAACGCGTAAATTGGGGAAGGAGTCAGCTGAGCCCCAAATGTGCAGCGTCGGGGGCTGCCGGCTATGGGAAGACAATGCCCATACGTCCCCGTAGGCCAGGACAGAGGAGCTCAGTCCCTGAGGAGCTTCTATATTTGTCAGCCCGTTGACCCCGGCAGCACGTCAGCGAACCTTGCGTAAGGCCCATCCCAGCACCAGGACTTTGCGCTGGACCCGAATCCAAAAAGCAAAGCCTGTCCCATGCCGGCGGCACTGCGAGCGTCCCAGTGGAAGACCTCGCATCTGGTTTGGATTAGGGGCTCAGGGGCAGACAACAGTCGAGGTCGTCTTCTCACACTCCCACGGACACACAAACCCTCCTCAGAAGGGCTGAGGAGGCTCAGGGAGACGCAGGGAACAAGAAATAAAACGGATTCAAACGCGTCGCCAGCGTCTTTCCATGCAGATCATCCCGTGCCACGGCGGGGGCGCGGGGACGAGCAGCAGTAGCGGTCAGACCTCAGCCCTCCCTCCGCAGGAGCCGTCCTCTCCCACCCTCTACCTTTAGCCAGGCCCAGGTCCCCGACGAGCCGCCTCTCCTGCAGCTGGTAGAGGGCAATCTCCTGCAGACTGGCTCTTTCCAACTCGGACAGGCTGTGCAGGGCCACGGGCTGCATTCTGGGGCTTCGTCCTGGCAGAAGAGCCGAGAGACAGGTCCTCTGGAAAACACAAAACCAAGAGGGTGGGGGCACATCGCAGGCGCCCGCTTTAGGAGAGGAGCTGCTGGGGACACCACAGTGCGGGAGACCCTTGGCACCCGTCACCTCTCCAAAGAGCCAGCGGAGCCACAGCTGCTCCCACCACACCGTCTCCCGTTGCCCTTCCGAGCAAAGGCCTTGGAGGCATCAGGAGTACGTGAGGGACCTCAGCCCTGGCTGCCGAGACCCCTCAGCGCTCGGCTGCCGGGCAGACCCAAGCCCAACACCATCGGGCTCACAACCGGGGCACATCCCGGATACCCAGAGCGCGGGCTGTGGTCCCGATGCCGGGACTTGGCTGTTCCTCAGCACGGGAATACAGCTCCTGGCTGGCATCAGCCCCGAGACCTAAACCATTCCATGATTCTGCAATTACCAAACCCGTTCCCCTTCCCACCTGGGAGCTGATCGGCAAACCACAGGGAGCCAGGGGCTCCCTCCTGCGCCCACAGACCTAACCCTCAGCTGTGGCTGCGTCGGGATCAACCCTGGATACGTCCAGGCTTGGATTTCCTTCCCCCTCCTGCCCCAGGAAAGCAGTGGCACCCAAGGAAAAGCTCCTCCTGGATGCTGTGGCAGCCTGACCACCTCCCGGCCCCCTCCAGACCCCGGCCTTGCTTCGCCCCTGCCCTCTGACCATCCCCACCAAGTCAGGGTGCCCGAACCCTTTGGGTGGAAAGGGCTTGGGATACCCTTGGGAACAGGTCTGGCTACCTCAGATCCCTGCCTTGCCCCGGTCTCCGGAGGCTGCTGTGCAGATGTACACCCCTCCTCTCCTCCCCCCACGTGCTGGGTGCCGAGACAGAAGGAGCGGTGACCTCTGGAGAGGGCCCGGAGCGGCTCCGACGTGGGCTGGTCTGTGGTGGCTGTTCAGCGGGATGTGGGG
>NW_010262864.1:5433-5645 GCF_000690775.1 Eurypyga helias
GGGAGGCCTGCGGCCCGCCTCCCGCTCCCTCGGCCAGCCTGCTCCGCCAGGCAGGGAGAGGCTGGGCAGACTATTCCCACTATGGAAAGGCGGAGGTAGCAGTTTCCCTCTGGGATGAGTGAAGAGAAGAAAACTTCGGGGGGTGGGGAGGGGTGGGTTTTTTAACTATAAAACCTTCTAAAACCTAAAAAGCAGCCCACATCCCCCCTAAA
>NW_010262865.1:0-247 GCF_000690775.1 Eurypyga helias
TCTTCCTCCAGACCCCTCCTGCCTGTGGGGTGCTTGGCTTGCCCAGACGAGGCTTGGGGGGCTCATCCTGGGGGGCTTGACCAGCTGGAGAGGGGGCCCCGGGGCTGCTGCAGGGCAGGGGCCTTGGCAGGGCAGGCATAGGGGTGTGATGGCTCATTTGGAGATGATGGGGTGGGGGTGTCTTGGCTGCTCATCGGGGATTTGGGGTGCACAGGCCACTCTGGCGACGCTGGGGGGCTGGGGCAAA
>NW_010262865.1:387-722 GCF_000690775.1 Eurypyga helias
CTTGGCTTGCCCAGACGATGCTTGGGGGGCTCATCCTGGGGGGCTTGACCAGCTGGAGAGGGGGCCCCGGGGCTGCTGCAGGGCAGGGGCCTTGGCAGGGCAGGCATAGGGGTGTGATGGCTCATTTGGAGATGATGGGGTGGGGGTGTCTTGGCTGCCCATCGGGGATTTGGGGTGCACAGGCCACTCTGGCGACTCTGGGGGTCTGGGTCAAACAGCAAAGTCCTCAAATCCATTGGGACGTGTTCCTGGCTGGACCCGAGAAGAGCCGGTGCTTGTGCCCACTGGTGGGGACAAACCCTTGAGGACCCCCATGGCCATTTGCGAGCTGCACC
>NW_010262866.1:0-223 GCF_000690775.1 Eurypyga helias
TCCCTCCCAGCAGCCACAACCCACCAGCCGCTGCCTCAAGACCCAGGTTTTGCCACGACGCCAAATCAGTTTCCCAGCAAACGCGTCCCCACAGCCACCAGCGATGTGGACTCTCTGATGTCTCGTAAAGGGTTGGGCACACCCTGCAGCCTTCCCCTGGAGAGCAGTGATGGGCGCTCTCGCTCACAGCCAGCTGTCACCATCATCCTCGAGATGTCCAAGC
>NW_010262866.1:404-1023 GCF_000690775.1 Eurypyga helias
CACCCACACGTACCCGCTGATGAGACACCCATCCTCCGTGCTGCAACCACGGCTCACCCCTCCCTCCCAAATCCTTCCTCCCTCAACAACATAACCCCTGCAGCCAGGGAGGTGCACAGGGCACTGCTGGGTCCTGCTCCAGCCAGAGCATCCCCACAGCTTGTAGCCCCATCCCATGGGATGCCAGTGGGGCTGGGGGAGAGACAAACCTCCACGGCAGGGCCCTGCGCTTCAGGAGTGGGTTGGATCAGCGCAGCACCGGGCACGGGGCAGGCTGGGGGAGCGCAGGGGTCCCCCCTCGGCCATGCTGCCGGAGCCAGGCGAGCACTGGCCCACAGCCCACCCGGCTGCCGGTGGGTAATGCAGGCCCATCTCTGACGCATATCCCTTCCTTTGGGTGGCGGTTTTTGTTTTTCCCTTCCCCAGGAGCTCCGATAAACATTCCCGAGCTGGCTGATATCCGGGCCGGTGCTGACCCTTGCGATGCCGAGAGCAGCTGCAGCACCAGCCACATGACCATCGCATAGACCCTGGCACACCAAAGCCGCTTCCCACAGCCAGGCACTGCCAGCAAGCCAGCCTGGCTGGTGTGGTTGGAGCCAGAGGCGTGCTGCCAAAA
>NW_010262866.1:1082-1777 GCF_000690775.1 Eurypyga helias
CACCCCCCAGCATGCCAGCATCAGGCAGGCATGGCCCTCTGGCCCCCCAACCCAGAAAGGATGATGACACCAAAAGAGGGGAGGAAGACACCCTGCTGCCTCCAGTCCCCAGGAAGGGGGTTTCCTGCCCAAACCACCCTGCGGGCTGGAAACGTGGTTGCCAAAGAGGACGGTGACTCAGTGGCCAGATTGGTGTCCCACAGGATGACGCTGAGGTGGCACTGACAGAGGCCATGTGAAGCAACACCAGCTCAGCCCACGTCACCCCGTGGGGAACCTCATGGGGTCCCACGTCACCCATGGGGACCTCTTCCTCCCTAGGAAGGTCGCCTGAGCTTTGTGCCACCCATATCCCAGCCGGGCTGTGCATCACCTCCTCATGCACCCCACGGCCCTCTGCTCACCCCAAGACCCTGCCCCAGGCAAGGAGGCGTCCCAGAAACACCCTTGTTCCCCCCTTGCCAGCAGGAACAACCACAGCATCCCTCCCCACTGCCAGCCCTAAGGGAATACAAGGTCTGGAGTCAGAGGGTGCCCCTCCAGCCACCCCCCTGCCTTGCACAGGGGTCAGGTCCCCCCTGCCCACACCACATGCTGCCAGCTCCTGCCCTCACATTTCTCGCAGCTCTGGCAAATCTCCTGTTTATGCAATGATTCCCGGCGGGAGAACGGCATGTTTCCATTCGCGCCCGCTC
>NW_010262866.1:1855-4149 GCF_000690775.1 Eurypyga helias
CCCTGTCCCGCCCCGTGTGCGAGAGGTGGCCGCACGGAGCTCCGAACCCCCAGCATGGGGGTCCCAGGGAGAGGACAGCACCCCAGCACCACACAGCCCCTCCCTCCCCCCTCCAGCACTCAGGGGGTCCCGCACTTTTGAGGTGGTGAGTCAGGCTGGGCTGACACCGGGGCACGGAGGTCTCACCGCTCCCAGGCTTCCCTCTGAGAACCCCCAGCCCACCCCACAGCTAGGCCAGGGACCGTCACCATGCCATCCCCGCTGCGTCAGGATGCCCGGCAGCATCCATGCCAGCGCAGAGGCCGCTGGGCTGCCCTGCCCCTGCACTGCCCAAGAGATGCTGGTGGTACCCAGGGAGGGTACCGCACAGCAAAGAGCCACCACCCTGCCAGGGATGTCCCCCAAACCATGACAGACCCCATCCCCTCTGTCCCACCCCAGCTATGTCCTCGGGGAGCCGCCCCCCAGCTCATCCCCGCCAGGAAGGCGGCAGCAGGACCAGGACAGAGGTCACTCGGTGAGCCCAGCCCTACAGATCAGGGATGAGATACCGCAGGGGACACCAGCTGCTCCACCCCACAGCAGCCTCGGGGGCCACCACCGGCACCCCAACACATCCTGGGACCCACGGCACGGCTGGGAGGGTGACAGCCCCCAGCAGCCCATGGCTGGCCAGGCCAGCAGCCCCAGCACATGGAGACGGGACAGGATGGGGAAGGCAAAACGTAAGGAAGCTCCGAGGGGTTGCAGTGGAGGCAGCGGCACCAAAATAGCCCTGGTTTCAACCCAAATAAGGGCAGGTCCCAGCTCGGGGAAGGGGTTGGATTTGAGCAATCAGCCCCAGGGTTGTCAAGTGCCAACTAGGGGAAGGGGGGAGAAGGTGGCATCCCCAGACCTGTTTGGGGGAAAAATGGGGGGTTTGGGGTCAGGAGGGGGACAGAGGTGCCTCCACATGCCCAGGCCAGGGGCTGGCCTTGCTCTGCCAGCGGGCGCTGGCTCAGCTCAGGGCCAAAGGCAGGGATGTGCTGTGCTCCAGTGCCTAAAAAGGCAACATCTGCAGGCAGCGGGTCTGGATCCGGCCCCACAGGCCAGCGCCTGCCTGGCACCAGATCCACAGCCCCAGCCATGCCCTGCGGCCAGCACCCACCCATGGGTGCTGCCACCCCACTGCAGGGACACCCCTCACCCTGGTCCCATGGGGACCCCACAGACAGCCTGCCCCAAGGGAGGGCAGGGGGGTCACAGCCCCCCTGCACCCCACCTGCCCCAAGAGAGGGCACGGGGGTCACAGCCCCCCTGCATCCCACCTGCCCCAAGGGAAAGCACGAGGATCACTGCCCCCCTGCACCCAGCCTGCCCCAAGGGAGTGCATGGGGGACCCCCCCAGCCCCAAAACAGCCAGAAGGATTGTCCAGGGAGCAGCTCCCACACCAGGGATCCACTGGGAGCAGAGTCACACTGGAATGCAGACTGCTGCAGAGAGCTTCATCAGGATTAGTGCATACACGGGTGCTTATATGGGATTGGTCAGTGCATGGATCCTTACATGGGACTGGTCAGAAACTGGATTCTCAGCTGGGATTGATCAGCATATGGATTCTTAGATGGGATTCGTCAATGCATAGATTCTCACACGGGATTGGTCAGAGCAATGATTCTCACACAGGATTGGTCAGAGCAGTGATTCTCAAGCAGGATTGGCCAGAGCAGAGATTCCAGCAGAGGACTGGTCAGTGCTGGGATTCTCAGCCAGCACTGGTCAGCAAATGGTTCTGACATGGGACTGGTCAGAGCACGGGCACTTGTGGGACTGGCCAGCAGACAGGCCCATCTGCAGCTAGCTTGGCTGCCTGTGCCCCACGGCGAGCCCTGTGTGGGGCCCTGCCCACAGATCCTCCCTGCCATGCTGGTGGAGCACTGGGCATGCCCCGTCCCTAGGACAGGGACCCCACTGCAGGCTTGGGTTGCCCCACGGCATCAGGGGCACCCATCGGCCCCCATGGGACTGCAGCCCACCTTGACGGGTGGTCACAGTGCCAAAATTAACCCTGGCTGTCCCAGGGGGTGTGTGCCACCCCCCTCAGCACCCAGCGTGGGGACTGAGGTACCCAGCCTGCTGGTACCGTGACGGGATGCTCCGGGGATGGGCTGCACGAGGCCAGACGCCACAGCGGCAACGCAAGCAGGAGGGTGGCCCAGAACAGGGCACAGGTCTGCTCTGGCAGCCCCCCCGAACAAGCCAGGGTGTAAGCAGACCCCTCACACCCCAAACCTGGGGGGACAGGGAAGGGCAC
>NW_010262867.1:0-7946 GCF_000690775.1 Eurypyga helias
CCTCAGGGCTGCTTTCTATCCATATCTGTAATATGTGCCTGTAGTCTGTTGTCCCTAGTAGTAAGGCTTTAAATAGCAGTGCTTCAGAATAACTTTCAGCTAGCATGTAAGAAGTAAACTGTATTAATTACTGAGTTCATCTGTCTTGAATGCAAGCTGATAGTGATCAGATGTGGAAAAGATACCAAGCATGGTTCTTCAGGTCCAGTGTGTGTAGGACATACAATTTGTTATGAGCTGTAGGTGCTTTAGATTCTTTGTTGTCAAGCACCTATTTTTTTCTCTCTCTCTCCCTCCCAGTCCTCTCCCTGTTATGAGTGCTACGAAGAGCCCAGGAGCCCAGAGGGGATATAATCCTCATCACTGAAAGAAAAATACAGGAAATGGGTGTAACGCTAACAGCTGAGAGGAACGTGCTTCGTATCAGCAACAATTAAAATTGATGGGCACATCCTTGGAACCATGGGGTGCAGCAGTTCTGTAGCTGACAGAAGGTCAGAGAAAGGTGAGTGCTGCCTTAGTCTTCAGGGTCAGTGGTTCTCTCTGTAACACTAGAAGGGGATTGCGAGGTAATGTTTCCCTCCAGACCTGTTGTCAAAACACTTGTTCAGAGAATTTTTTTTTTTTCTAATTACCTTTTTTTTAAAAGAGTTCATAGTTTTTAGATGCTGACTGAGTTCAGAAGGCAACTGTAGACCACCTCTAACTACAGATTGGCGTTGGAAAAGATTCACAGCATCTGTAACAGTAGCTAAATTTCAGATGT
Organism: Eurypyga helias; assembly: GCF_000690775.1. Classification (NCBI taxonomy): domain Eukaryota; kingdom Metazoa; phylum Chordata; class Aves; order Eurypygiformes; family Eurypygidae; genus Eurypyga; species Eurypyga helias. The sequence continues at coordinate 767 of NW_010262867.1, forward strand.
GCCTGTGCTCGCTCTGTCACTGGCAGAGTATGTGGCAACGTATTGAAGGGGAACCTTTTGTGGCCTTTCACAGCACCGGATTCTTGGGCAAACTGCCCCAATTTCCCTGCTGCTGAGTGACCCCGATTATTAAACCAGTGTAATAAAGCAGAGCTATTACAATGACTCTCACGATCAGAAAATTGATTCTATTTTCTGCCATACCAAGTGCCTGGCCTGAAATTCTCCCTGACAGTCACTGAAGCTGTCAGTTGAAAGCCTCCACAGTACCTGGTTAAAAGTTAAATTAAAAGCTAATGCATTATCGCCCCGCTTTTAATCATACCACATCCTGGTGTAAACACACCAGGCTTTGCACAGGCAGGTGGCTTCCAGGGTTGGCTCAGACCTTTGTTCAGACCCTTTGTGTTCTCTTTTAAGGTTTGTCTTTAAAGCACAGTTTACAGGTCTGCTGAGATCCGTGTTACCTGGCACTGTGGATAGTTTTAGGAGATTATTATTCTGAACAGCCATGGTTGAGAAGGAAGGCTCTTCTTGGATACCAAACTAGGACACAAGTCGCGGGAAACTGGTGACTAAGAAGCCAGAGCACTTAGCCATGGCTACACTGATCCAAACTGACTGGTTTAAGAGTAGCCCTCAGGTTTGTGTACAGTACTTGGCAGTCACAGCAGCATCAGTGCTGTATCACAGCAGTGGAAGTAGAATGGAAGCATCTGGAGTTCCAGACCTACCTGTAACTGGGAGCCAGACCTTCCTCTTTGGGTTTGCATGCTGTGTGTGTATGTGCCTTGCAAGGCCTCAGAGACAAGTTAATTGGGAATATTTCTGAGGGTGCAAAAGGCTGAAGTGGGCATGAGGAGCTGTATGTACTCTTTCTCAGTCTACAACCATCAATACACATAGGTGTGGAGCCAGGCTTTGCTCTCCCAAAGCTGACTCGTGATTTTGTGTGCATGTTTGACAATGTTTTGTCCTCTCCAGTTGCTGGATTCTATTCTTTCTGCACTTCATCAGCAGTCAGATGATATCGAACTGTCATTCTATCTGCAACCTGAGGCTGTACATCCCTCTAATGCAATAATAACGTGAATTTAACAGGTACTTGCTGGTACCTTCTGCAACTAATAACAATTTCTTTTACAGATGCAATTTAGCATAGTGTGAAAGTCATGTTCTGATCCAGTTCTGAAAATAACAACACTGTAATAAGTACAATTTTAGAAAATATTACCACTTTAACTATACTGTGTACTTGTTAATGGTAAGCAAATAAGCAAAGTTTGTTATTATACCACCTATAAGCATCTTTATAAAAAAGCGTTCATAATGTTATACATTTATTAATAGACTTTTCCATGAAGGTTTTTCTTTACCTGCATAACTCTCTGTTTAAGAAAAGAATAATTCTCACTCAGGGGATGCCACTCATCCTAGTCTCAAAATCTCTGGTATTTGTGGTCAGCTAAAATAATTGACCAGTGTAAGCTGTTGTCCCTCTAGTACAGAGCTTTTCTTTGCTGTTTTGCAGGGGAAAAAACATTAGAATGGATTTTGGTTGCTATTTCTTGTTTTGTTTTGGTTTTCAGTATCAACTGTTCATTTTGGCAACTGTAACCAAACATAACCATATTTATCTGAAGAGATTAGTGTTGGATTTAGTTTCCTCGTTTTTTCTTTTTCATGAATTTGTAGTGCTGTGCAGTTAAATTCAGGACCACATCTCAGTTTTGTTTCCGTGTTTCTCCTAATTGTCTGTTCATCTGCTCAGAAATGAGCTGTAGTTCTTGGGAGCATCAGGAGAGAAGATCAGTATATTCCTTTGGTCCTTGTACCTTTGACAGAGTTGCCCTGAAGATGCTTTGTCTTGTTCTCACAAGAACAGAATCATAAAGACTTTTTCTGTGTCCTATGCTGAGCTATTCAGGGTTGAGTTCCTTAGGAAACTCCTTGAAGTGAAGTTTTAGTGGCAAGGCTGGAGGGAAATGCTTGACATTTCTGGCCCTGTCTACTTATTTACTGGTATCCTGTTGAGAGTACAGGGAAAAAGAGGTAAAGACGGAGAGGTACTGCCACCCACGTTTCATGCCCCGGATCCTGAGAGCTGCTGCCCTTTGGGTACCAAAGTATCAGGGATATTGGCAGCACAGTGGGGAGGGATCAGGTGAGCATCAGCTCCTGGAGCTGATGTCCTCCTGCACAGCTCTTGCTCATGGCCAGTGTTCACGCAGCACTAACAGCTTGATATAGGTGTGAGAAGCTCTCTCAGCAGGGCAACACCCACCACAGGACTTCTTTGTGTGCCACCAGATGTTGTTCTGCTTGATAAGCTTTTATCTAAGCAGCTAAGGGAACATGATGTGTTTGAGGCGTGACTGGGGCCTGTATAAGCAGCAGGACCTTCGCCCTAGGCTGCAGTCTTGGCAACTGTCCTTCAATGAGGTTCCCAGCAGTTTTCCAGACTGAGACAATAGTAGACACAACTTCTTAAAGTGCTGAGTGGATTGTGTATTCTGCACATAGTCCGAAAGAATATTCTGACGTGTCCCATTAAATTCTTGGGGTGAGTGTTCCTTTGCTCACCAAGCTAGCCAAAGTTACAGCTGTGTGCCTTTGGCATGTCTGTTTAAGCAACTATTTAACTATCTATTCTACCCTTCAATATTATTTGTTAACATTTTATCCTAAGATTTGAATGCTGGCTTGCTGATACAGCTGTGCAGGCAAAAACTTCCTGTCAGAAGTCTGTTACCAACTCTGTCATTACACAGTGCTCATGTTACAGCTTGCAGTCTGAGGCTTTTTGTCGTAGCTTGGTAAAGAAATACATTTTGTTGGTAGGCTAAACTGCTCTTCTTTCTTTCCTCACTTTCCCAAATCCCACATACTGCCCATCAGCTGAACATGGCTGACTTTTTACATGGGCACTGTCTTCAGGACGGTGAGGCGGGGAAGGTTTCTAACAATATAGGCCTAAGCAAGTCAGCTGGTTTGGAATCTGTCCCAGAAGGCAGAAATAGTAAATGCATCATGTATTCATTATCAGAAAACACTTTTTAAGTGTCAGTTGTACAGAGCTTCATCTTAATGTCGACTGCATGACAGACTGACTTTGTCACCAATCTGCAAAATTCTGCAAAGGCAGCACATGTGTTTTTATTGTAGATCACACCACATAAGTGTGCTCCATTGCTTTCTGTTTTGACAGTCATTAGAGCTGCTATCCTCATCCAGAAATGGTACCGCTTTACAATGGCCCGACTAGAGATGAGGCGCCGTTATTCTCTGAGTATCTTTCAGTCAATCGAATATGCTGATGAGCAAGATCAACTACAGGTTTGTAACCTTCAATTCTTCCTCTACAACCAGTTACATTATCCTCAGAGTACTGAAGTTGCACAAACAAAATGGGTATGTGGTTATCTCTACGTACAAAGCTGTGTTCTGTGTAATAAAACCTTTTCCCTGCCTCACACATGGACTATTAAGTCCTGTATCTGTGTGTGTTAATATATACATATTATAACTACGTAAGCAGTAGGACACCCTTCTGCCCACATAACCATATCTAGGTTAGAAGTTCCTGTAGAACCAGCAGTGATTTTAGGTCATGCTACCATGGGTGATCTTAACCGTATCTGTGAGGTAGAATACGTGCAAGAGAGATACCAATGTCTCAGCATGTCAGCCTAGGATTACTTTAGGGTCAGTACATGGAATTAGGTATTTCTAGGTCTTTGTCCTCATCCTAGCAGCAGTGTCAAAGTCAGTTTGGTGCATTCTAGCAGGTTTTTTCTATTGACTACAAAGGAAGTCTAGGCAAAGAGTCTGCATGCAGGGCAAGATAAATTACACCCAAAAATGATAGCAGCATCAATACAGCCCTGAAACTTTGTATGTATCCATATAGTGTCAATCTGCTAATTCACAGCAAAGAAGGAAAGGAGTAAGCCCGTTTTGCAGTAGGACAAAGTTGTATCATTATTGTAAGCTATGGGAACATACAGTAGTGACTTAGATCTCCCTAAATGCAAAACTGCTAGCAATTGAGTAAGGAAAGATAATGTTAATGCTTGTTGGATTCCTTAAATTGATCACTGTGTGTTTGTTCTTTTCTTTTCCGTACTCAGCTATCCAACTTTTTTACCTTCATGCTGGATCACTGTACTCACCCTGATTCAGGTAAGGATAGAAATTAAAGTAATATGGAAATTTGGTTAGAAAAACCTGATTTGAAGAAAGTTTATTTTCAGTGTGATGTTTATAGCCTGTGGCATGTGCTGAGGCTAAGGTTTGATTTCCCAAATACTGTACTAAGAATTTGATCCTGTAAGTATTGACTCTGCTCAATATCTATTCAGTGAGTCAAGATGTAAGACAGGACAGATACCTCTTGTCTTTATGAGAATATTCAGAGGTGATCAGAGTGCTTTCTTACGTGTTTCTGCCCTGAAGTTGTTCTCATGGGAGCCTTAACTGACTCAAATTTTCACAGCTTTCTATGCATGTTTTCTTAAACTATGAGTTGTGATTATCCAGAAAGAATATGTTTAGTTGGTTAAGGGCAGGTGTAATTAAAGGGGTTGCCTTCAAAGAGGTTGCTCCTCTTCTATACAGCTCCCCCCCAAAAAAACCCCCCCCCCAAGCCCAGTTCTGGACCACTTTTTAATTTAATTTGCTGCAAAATATGTATCAGTATGTGAATAATTAAAAATGAAATAAATTTAAACTGCTGGAAATAAATCTTTATAAACAATCTCAATTAAATCTCAGTTATTCAAAGAATAACCTTTAATTTTTGAAGTATTTTGGGAGCCTTGCGCAAAACTTACTTTTGAGGTCACGCTCAGCAGAAGGACAGACTGAAAGTTACTTCCTAAGTCCAGAAAACAAACATGACTTCCCTGAACAAATTGAGAATAGATCTAATCCCAGCAGAGGTAAAAAGGAGGCTGTCCCCTTCTTATTGAATTACTTGACAGTGTCCTTTCTCTTTTGTCTGGTCCAGCCACAGATGATTCCAATTAAAATTTGCACAAGACACTTTGGTAGCAGGATAAAACCACCATCAAAACCGTAAGTGGTTCGGTGTTCTAATGACAACCATTAGGAATGGCAATTTTTCTCTCTTAAATACTTTAGAGTGCCTAATGCTCTCTGTGCTCTGCAGAAAAAGAAATTATGTTTAAACCTTGCTCCAAAGCCAAGGAAGATGATACAATATTCCTTCCTTCAATTTTTCCATTATCACTGATTTCTGAAAAAACCCCAATCTGCTTTAGTCATTTAACTTCCTGGGAAGGAATTGGCAGACTCAAAATCAGGCACTGCTCATTTCATCTGCTTCTTCTACGTGCTAGTAGTGCACCTCAGTTCAGCTTTTCCACCCGAGTGGGAAAGAAAATAGTAGCCCTACGTCTGAGATTTGGAAAAAGAGTGTTAATCTTTGTTTTCATTGTAATATTAAAAGGGAATTTTACAGCAGCTCATTGTAGATGATTTATCCACTTTTATTAACTGCATCTGTTGACGAAACAAAGGTGAGTGAGGTGTCTCAGGTGACTTGCTAGGGCTCAGGACATGGCCAGGTACAGAGCACAGTGCTACATCCATAGGCTGTTTGTGGGAAGTGGAGATCCAGGCCCCACCTGTGCACAGGGAGGGTACTGTTGGCTGCCCCTCATCACCACTGCGCACGTGGCCTGTTTCTTTGTCTTGCAGTTATCAGGAGTTGCAGATGTGGTTAAGGCTGAAACACATGATAAAGTGGATGGTTTATGGTAAAGCTCCCTTTTGCTTGCTTAAAACTTTCATCTGTTGGCACTGAAGTTGTTAAAGCTTGATAACTGCTCCAGAGGCTCTATTTTTGTCTTGGTTTGTTATTTCCCCTTTTCTAACACCCCAAGTTACCAGAATCCAAAAAGAAAAAGAAAGATTCTGTAAGGTGCATGTTTAGTAGAGAGATGGCCCAGGACATGTATGCATAGGAGCTGACTTAGGGGGCTTTTTTGAGGATTTGCATATCAAATTTGTGTTTTGTGGTTATGTTTGTCCAACTACTGTCTGTCTGTGTTCTTTACTTCAAGCTCTCGATTGCTTGCTGCACTGTGACCTTTGCAGCACCCATGCTAGCCCTACTGATCTAAGCAAAAGCAGTGCTGAATAAAGTGATTCTTAATGAACTGCTTCCTGTTCTGCTGCATCATGGTTTTAAGATGCGAGCCATGGTGAGGGTAAACATAGTGAGATGCTTCAAACTGCCTTTGCTGTTCCCAAGCATTTTCTAAAACTCATGATTCTCTGCCTTTTTTTCATCACTCAAATTAGAGTGATAGCATATGGTTCAAAAGACCTCACCAAGAAGACAGTATATAATATCCTCTGATAAGAATAGGTAGCTTGTTCTTCTCAACATGTGACAAGAAAGCTACCTGAAGATTTTGTGATCTGTGTTTTTCCTTACATTATAAACCACTCAGTCTCCACTATTCATCTTGACACTTTGCTGTTTTTAATCTTGACACTTTCCTGTTTTTAATCTGCTTTTTTATAATATATTTCTCAAAGAAAGCAAGCAGCCACCATCTCATTAACACAGTAGTGCTTTTGATGTGATTGTTTATCTGTTGTACCCCCCAAGCTTTTTTGATCCTCTCATCCTGCACTGATACCCGTACAGTTTAAGTTGTGATTGCGGTATTACATAGCTGTGTGTCTTGTTCTTTCTGCCTCTGATTAAAGGCTATTTTTCCAAGGGTTTATGGGAAGTAAGAATTGAAAACTTTTCAGCTTACATTCTTCTCCCTCCCCCAAAAAATCTGCATGCCTGCTTAGCCTTTCAAGTGAAAGATCTCTGGTCAGAGGAAGCTGGAAACTGATTTTCCAGCAGTAGGTGACCCATTTACTCACTCTCTGTGGGCATATTGATGGTGAGAAGGCTGAAAACATGTCCTGGGCAAAGTTATGGGACTGGGAGTCCAAGGCATGCCTGGCTGTGCCTCTTGAGGTCTCAGGGTAGGAGCCTTACCTGGAGCCCTCCTTCAAAAGGGAACAAAAAAACCAGTGCTGTTTTCTGCAGCTTCACTGCCCATGATCCCTCCCTTATGGCATTAACACCCTTCAGGAGCTTTTTGCAGAGAGAGATTCTTGCAGTGGGGAATAAGTCACAGCTTACAGTAGC